>NC_058131.1:543605766-543620546 GCF_016433145.1 Gracilinanus agilis | reverse complement strand
TCCCTCTCTCTCTCTCTCTCTCTCTCTCTCTCTCTCTCTCTCTCTCTCTCTCTCTATCCTTCCCTCTCTCTCTCTTCTCTCTCTCCCTCCCTCTCTCTTCTCTCTCTCCCTCTCTCTCTCTTCTCTCCCTCTCTCTTAATCTTTCTCCTCCTCCTTCTCCTCCTCCTCCTTCTTCTTTCTCTCTCTCCCTCTTCTCTCTCTCTTTTCCTCTCTTGTCTCTCTCTGTCACTCTCTGTGTATGTGTATGTGTTTCTCTGTCTCGTCTCTGTCTCTGTCTCTGTCTGCCTCTGTCTCTTTCTCTCTGTCTCTGTCTCTATCTCTCTATCTCTTTATCTCTCTATCTCTCTAACTATCTATCTTTCTCTCTCTTCATTACTCTTCCCCACAACTTCAGAATGGAGACTGGAGTGACAATAGCTACAGATTCTTAAGCGGAATAGAACAGGGTCAACACAATCTAGGCAACTCACTTGCCTTATACCCAAGGCCAAGGTCAAAGCTACTAAGGGTAGCACCAGTGGTAGTGATAGAAGGCTCCAGATAAAGGCTGACAAGAGCAAAATAACACAGGGTAGTCACAATAGAACCCCCAAACAGCTGTCTTCAAGGAGAAAAGTACTTCAGAAAGAATTTTGTCATTGGCAGGGACCTTAAATATCA
Organism: Gracilinanus agilis; assembly: GCF_016433145.1. Lineage (NCBI taxonomy): Eukaryota > Metazoa > Chordata > Mammalia > Didelphimorphia > Didelphidae > Gracilinanus > Gracilinanus agilis. The sequence continues at coordinate 543,619,886 of NC_058131.1, read as the reverse complement.
TTTAGTCCAACCTTTGTTTTTATAGACAAGAAAATGCCTTCTTTTCACTATAAATTGCCACTTGACATTTTAGACTCATAGCTTTTATAGATAAAAAGAGTCTTAGAGATCATCTAGTCCCACTCTTTCACTTTTATAAATGAAGATACTGAGGCCCAGAAAGTTTAAGTCACTTGCCCAGGTAGTAAATAGCAGAGCTAAGCCTTGAACCCAGATGCTCCAACTCAAGGGTCAGAGCTCTTCCCACCACATTATTTTACCTTCTTCATCCCAGTGGGTTTGACATGGAGCTCCTCTTAATAACAGAAAGTACTCCACGGTGGACAGAGGTATTTACTATTGAAACCAAGAGTCTGAGACCACTTTGTTTGGCTAGGATGCTGCAGAATATTGGCCCCTCAGCCTGAGGAGTTGGTTCCTTATCTGTTCCCCATTCCACCCATGTCCCACCACACGCTGGATGGTCAGAAGCATGATTATTTTGGGAGGCAGTCCTCCTTCTCCCACCATGACCCAAGAACCCAGAAAGCTTTTTTAACCTTCTCGTGATTATCACTCACCTTTCATCATGTTTTCTAGCATTGGTAAGTTATGTAGTCAATGAGGAAAAAAATGGCTTTAATGTAGATTATGAGGAAGGGGAATAATGGCAAATGAAGCTGGAAACATAGGGAGCCAAATTGTGTAGGAGGTTAAAAGACAGGAGATTACAATTAATGCTAGAGATGATAGGGAGTCACTCAAGGTTTTTGAGCAGGAGAGTGAAATCCTCTACATTCCAGGCATGAGGGACAGTCAGCACAAAGACACAAGGTAAGATGTGTCATGTATGAGGAACAGCAAGTAGACCGAGGCATGTGTACATTGAAAATTCTTTCAGATGCCTGAAAAAGGCCAGTGTAGCTAGATCATAAGGGATGTAGAAGCAATTAAAGTGTAAGTAAACTGAAAAGGAAGAAAGGGCCAGGCTGTGAAGAGCTTTAAATGCTAAACAGAGGATTTCATACACGATGAAGATCATTGCACATGGGTCGGCTTACTCCCTTGTCCTCCTCTGCCTGGGTCATTCCAAATGAACATTTGATTGGAAAAATAGAACCTACAATCACAAACAACACGGAGATGTTGAAAGCAGAACCTTGTTCTCATCAGGAAATGAAAAATTTTGAAACCTAGCCTCAGAGATGAATTTGCACACTTTGAGCTAACTCATCTCTTCCTTGGAGAACTTCTTGTGTTTGTAGTATAAGACCTAGAAATGGAAGAGCAAAGGGGGAAAATGGCAGGTGGGAGGCTATACTGGGGGCAAGGCTCACGTTTCAAGCCATTTTATGTAGCGTGGATTTGAAATGACATTAGGACTTCATTCTATTCCGCCCCAAAGGCAAGTTGGCTATCTGTATATATATATATATATATATATATATATATATATATATATATATATATATATATATATATATATATATCTGTTGTCTATATGTATACATCATCATCATCTTACCCTACCTATCTACTTACTATTTTTCTGTCTCTTTCTGTCTATCTGTCTGTCTGTCTCTCTCTCTCTCTGTATCTCCCCCTCTGTCTCTATCTGTGTGTGTCTCTCTTATTTTAATTCTCGGTGTGTGTCTCTCTTATTTTAATTCTTGGTGACTGGGGTTATATCCAGCTTCCCTAGTAACACACCAAACAGTATTAGACTATAGAAACCCAACTGGTTCATTTGATAACCCCATAAAGCCAGTTGTCAGCATATTTCTTCTTGTCATGTTATTTTCAGTCACGTCTGACTTTTCATGACCCCATTTGGGTTTTTCTTAGCAAAGATACTAGAGTGGTTTGCCATTTCCTTCTCTAGCTCATTTTACAAATGAGGAAACTGAGGCAAACAATTAAGCAACTTGCCCAGAGTCATACAGCTAGTAAGTATTTGGAGTCAAATTTGAACTCAGGTCCTTTTAATTCCAGAGCTGGTGTTCTACTCATTGCACCACCTAACTACCCTGTCAGGATGCTGGGCAGACCTGTATGAGCTGGGGCTTGGAAGAGCTTCCTTCCATTTAGCAGTAATTTATGCAACAATAGCTATGGATGAGACTCTCTGCTAAATGCTGGGGATACAAAGATAAGTGCAATGCAAGCTTTGTCCTCCAGAAGTCTATAATCTGATGAGTAGGGGAACAAGGACAAGACTGTAGCTATGATAGTAGGGAGGGAGGGAGAGGGAGAGGAGAGGAAGAGAGAGAAAAGAGGGAGAGGGAGAGAGAAAGGAGAGAGAGAGAGACAGAGACAGAGAGAGAGACAGAGACAGAGACAGACAGAGAGAGAGAGAGTCAGAGAGACAGACAGAGACAGAGACAGAGAGAGAGAGACAGAGAGAAGTAGGAAGAGTGCTGTGGGAATATTTTAGGGGGGAGTTCAGTAAGTATTTGACCTGAATGGAAGAAGAGATTACTTTCTCTTGGTTGTAAAGAGGAATTTATTGAGAAAGCTTTATGAAGGAGGTGACATCCTTTTATGAATAGAGACCAAGACCTTTTCCCATTTAGATAAAAACAGGATAGTTCCCAATAAAGCTTAGTAATATAGGATTTTAGAGTTTGAAGGACTTTTCAAATTATCTAATCCAACGTCCTCATTTTACAGATGAGGAAATCAAGACTCACAGAAATGACATGATTTGCCCAAAGTCACAGTGGGAATAAAAAGCAGAGCCAGGATGAAAACCTAGATCTTCTGACTGCGTTCTGAAGCTTTTCCCTTCATTAACTATTATTTCCTGGAAGTCAGTACCAAAAAGAACATAAAACTGAATCTCGTTGGCTAATTATCCAGACTAATATTCCACCAAAAAATTATGCTCCTATAGCATAGCCTAAAAGCTCTTCTCCCCCAAAGGCACAACACGTCATGGTTGGTCTATAAGGGAAGTGCTAGTTTGATTCTCCAAAAACCATATTATAAAGGGCACCTACTACATTGGCTGTATCTTTTTTTGTCTTTTAACTCTTTAGGTGAGACATGTGCAGTACCAAATGATGATACATTGGCAGGAAAACCAGATGAGAAAGCCAATGAGCACCATTCTCCACAAGCTGGTAACATTCTGTGCTCTATTCTGACCTATTCTGAAATTCAAGGTCATGGATGATGCTAATGCTCCCTTTCACTCTTTTGGCAGAATGCATCATCACATCTATTGGAAGTCCAACACAGGTGATAAAAGTCAAGGACACATTTGGAACTTGGATGAAAGAATCAGTGAATAAAAGTGATGAACGGATTTGGGTGACTGAACATTTCTCAGGTATCAATGCTTGCCAGATGGAGAAACATCTGTCTTCCAACCATATTGTTAAAAACACGTTTTATCTGTTTAAAACCCTTCCTGAGTTTTACTTAACAGTTATTTAATAAAAAAGAGGAGTTGATTTTTAAAAGCATAACCAGGGGGCTGCTAGGTGTTTCTGTGGATAGAGAACCAGAGGTGGAAATAAATAGGAGGACCTGGGATGAAATCTGGCCTCAGACACTTCCTACCTTTATGACCCTGGACAAGTCACTTAACTCCCATCGTCTAGCCCTTACCACTCTTCTTTCTAGTAGCTAATACTTAGAATCTTAGACAAAAAGTAAGGGATAAAAAATTAAAGGAATTGAAAAGAATGTCAGGTTTTTACTTGCAATCCTACCTCAAAAGGTTGTTGTGAAAAATAAACTATGTTAACTTAAAGTGTAAATATGAATTTTTATTCTTTTTCTCCATGGAAAGTCTCGATAAGAATCCCACAGCTGGAGAAAGTAGAGATTAGCAACAATCCGGAATGGTAAAGGAGACTTTACTCCAGTGAGATGACAGATGCAATTCAATCAGTCAATCGACAAGCATTTATTAAGCACCTATACTGTGTCCTAGCACACTGTACTATTAAATTGTAAGTTCTTTGATGGCAGGGATTGTTTTTTGCCTCTACCACTCTTCTGCCTTGGAAGCAATATCCAATATTAATTCTAAGATACATAGCAAGGATTTCATACATATAGAAAGTGTATGTATTTATATAGAGAGAAAATTATATATATAGAAAATATATGTATTTACATATTTTTCCTTTTTTTAAACCCTCACTTTCCATCTTAGAATCAATACTGTGTATTGTTTGGTTCTTAAGCAGAAGCGTGGGTAGGGCTAGGCACTGAGAAGCTAACTGACTTGTCCAGGGCCAAAGTATCTGAGGCTAGATTTTAATCCACGACCTCCCATCTCTAGGCTTGGCTCTAAATTCACTGAGCCAACCAGCTGCTCCCTTGTCCTTCATTTGCAAAGAAGATCAATGGCTTCACTAGGTGATGTCTTGACTTGTACATGAAGTGGATTTAAGATACACTTAGGAGACTGAATGAAACAAGGGTAGTTGAATGAATGCACAAAAGTCCTATTGATTCTTCCTTTGTAAGAACTTTTGAACCTGTACCTTCCTTTTCATTTCCACTGTCAACATTCCAGTTTCAGCCCACAGACCTAGAACTTAAAGGGACTTTGGTACAACCAAACCTTTCATTTTTACCCATGAGGAACTGAATCTCTAAGATGAGAAGAGATTTGCCTGTCATCACATGCACTGTAAATGGCAGAGCCAAGATTTGGTCTAAGGTCCTTTGATTCCAAATCCAGTATTCTTTCCTTGGCACCATTTTACTATGTCTCCATGTCTCATGCAAGAATTCCCTAACTAATCTTCCAGGTTTTGTTTTTTTTTGCTTCTTTTCATTTCAGTTCATACCATGAGCCACTGCCAGAGTAATCATAAAATGCTCCTTCATTATATCACTTTGGTGGGTGCCCAAAAACCTTTAATGACTTTGTTCCAGAGAGATAAAGTAAAAATTCTTTAGCCTCTGGCTTCATGTGCTTCCATAATCTGACCCCAAATCTTTCTAACCTGATTCATGACTTCTTCTTTACCAATACTCCCTGCTTCAGGCAGCCTTGTCTATGAATTGTTCCCTAAACAAACTTAGCACTGTGATCCTTCCTTGCCTTTGCTCATGCCCTTTAACCAGACTCAAATGCTCTTCCCCTCCTCCTCTCTGGGTCATTTCTAGCCTTCTATAAAGAGTTCCCTTATCATTTTAACCCCCAATTGTTGCCCTCTGAAACAACCCACCCCCACCATCCAAAGGAAGCCTGCCACCTTTATCGAGCCCTTATCACACATTTGGATGGTTATCTTTTCCATGTGCATTTGCCTTCTCTCCCCAATTAGAGAATAAGTCCCTTGTGGTCAGGGACTTTGTCTTCCTCCTAGTAGAGTACTTAGCCTAGCACAGTGCTTTGTACAAAACAGGTGTTTAGTAGTACTTGATTGACTGATTAACCCATTTGGACCAGTGCTTCCCAGTCCCAGATGCATCTTCAATGAGGACGATCTGCAGTAAAATCAGCTGATCAAATTTTATAGTCCTGGATGTTTCTGTATGTGTGTATCCATATAGACACAAGCAGGGTTCCAGTTTCTGAGTGGTTTTATCATTGGCCAAATTGGAAGGGATGGAGGATTCTTGGAAGAGGATAAATGGGTGGGATCAGATGAGGAAGGAAGTTCTTGGGTCCTTTTGTCAATCAGGTAAACTTTCAAGAATACCAATGGGGTTTTTTAAAAAGTTACCCAATGTGCTGATTTAAAATAAGTTATAGTTACACTATCATCCATCATTTGTGGAAAGGTAACTTAGTGCAGTATTTTTGGAAAGAAATTAAAGTTACAAAAATAAGCATACTCCTCATCCAAGAGTGGAATTATGGAGAATGTATCCTGAAAGAAAAAAAGAGCTACTTTTTCAAAGATTTTCATGGTTAAATTGTAGCACATTCATGTAATAGAATTCAATGATGCTATTAAGAAAGACAAGAATGAGAAATGTAAACAAATCTGGAAAGACTTTTATGAATAATACAGAAATGAAAAAAGAAAAGAATGCACATTGTGGACATTTTTTTGGTGGTTGTGAGGTGCAGAGGATTTCTGGGGAGAAAAATTTCCTACTATTGATGCAGGTCAGTAACTCTTCAACTTGTGGTCTTAGAGAATCATGTTGTATAGCAAATGTCAGGGATGGGGCTCAAACTCATATTTTTCTGACTGTGAGGAGAACCATCTCTGCAATAGACTAATTAAGATGAAAAATGAGTAAGAGTGAATAGACAAGGAATCCCCGTTGGATCACATGAAATAAAATACTTTATCAACTTTAAAACCTCACTAATACTAGCAAGCTAATGAAAACTTGGAAAAAGTGACCAAAAAGTTTCTATGATCTTTCATATACTGAAATCTATTCATTTAAATATAAAGTTATGAAATAAGTTTACTTGTTTGAAGTTTCATAATAAGTTTTTAATAAAATAATTTTTAAAAACATGAAAAACAAATCTCACAAATTCAGAGGGAGAAGGGACCTCATGGACCAATGATTGGTCAATTTATTCGAGATTCTAAATCTTCTGATCATAGATTGTTTTCAGGTTGTGTTCAATTCTTTATGACCTCAATTGGGGTTTTCTTGGTAAAGATACTGGGGTGGTTTGTCATTTCCTTTTCCAGCCCATTTTACAATTGAAGAAACTGAGGCAAATAGGGTTATATGACTTGCCATGACTCACCTAGCTAGTATCTTGAGGTCACATTTGGACTCAGGTGTTCCTGACTCTAGGTCCAACTTCCACTGTACCATCCAGCCATCCAGATGAGAGTTTAGAAGTTCTCTGGTACAATCCCCTCATTTAACAGAAACAGGAAACTGAGGTACATAGTAATTTAGAGAAGTAGTCAATGAGAGAACTGAGATTTGAACCCAGGGCTCTTTCTGCTCTGTCACTCTGACTCTGCCCAGAAGAGACAACCAAAGTTTTCTATATCTAATTACATGCAATGGTTTGCCTCAGTTTCCTCACCTGTAAAATGGGCATAATAGTAGTTCTTACCACCCAGGATTGTTGTAAGAACCAAATAAGATTATAATCATAAAGCCCTTCACACCATGCCTGGAATCTAGTAAGCACTTTATAAATAATAGCTATTATCCACCCCTTGGTTTTCTTTATTCATCAAAATCTTCCCATGGAACCTCTCCTGTGGTCCTTGCAGGTGATGTGATTCAATGCTTTCCCTTCCCTTCCTGTGCATCCCCTCTTCACAGGTCTCATCGTGAAAGAATTTAAGGATCAAGTCTCCCTCCTGAACAACACTTACAAGCCCATCCACCTCAGGTATTTTTTCCACGGCTGTGGGCATGCTGTCTATAACAACTACCTCTACTATCACAAAGGAGGCTCCAATATCATCGTGAGGTAAGTGCAATTTAATCAGCAAAAATGATGGACTTGGAGAGCTGTGAGGGCCCTGGCAGATCCGACACCCAGCCTGGTGGTCCCAACCTTTTTTGTTGTTATTGTTAGTCCGTGATCCCCTTTCAAAAGTGCTATAAATCCCTAGTGTAACCTCATGGACTACTCATAAAATTCTTTATGATTATTTATTTCTTGAGGCAACATTAAAGAATTTTTAGCGCCAACCCCTTGAAACATTATCTAGAACTTCCAAAAGGTTTTTGTTGTTGTTATTCCATCTCGTCTGATTCTTGGTGGAGCCCATGTGGAGTTTTCTTGGCAAAGAGACTGGAGCGGTTTGCCATTTCCTTCTCTGGCTCATTTTACAGTTGAGGAAATGGAGGCAAATAGGATTAAGTGACTTGCCCAGGGTTACCCAACTAGTAAGTGTCTGAGGCTAGATTTGAACTTAGGTCCTTCTGACAAGAGAGAAAGAGAGAAAGAGAGGGAGAGAGAGAGAGACAGAGACAGAGACAGAGACAGAGACAGAGACAGAGACAGAGACAGAGACAGAGACAGAGACAGAGACAGAGACTCCACTCTATCCACAGAGATAAAGAAATGAAAATAGACATTTTTGTAGTTATAAAAAAAATTTGCAAAATATTTTATCTAAACTATCCCACTTGAATGTCACAGCAACCATGAGAGATAGATAGCATGGGCATTATTATCTCTATTTTCAGGGTGAGGAAACTAAGACTCAGATAAGTTAAATGACCTGCCATTGTCACACAGAGAGTTAGTGGCAGAGTCAGTCCGAGGTCTTCTTGACTTCAAATTCAGCACTTTAATTCTTCATAAAAAAGGTGAATCCTTCATGTTCTCCTGGAATGGAGATAGCTGATAAGAAATGGCAGCCTGGCACATAGTAATCACTTCACAAATGGGGGAGATTTCCTCCCACACATACGCACCACTTTTGGGGACGACCTCTTGGGAATCGAGTCATAGAAATATAGAGATGGATGGAAGGGGCGTCCAAGAGCGCTTCGAATGATTTCTCTGTGTTATAGAAAAGGAATCTGAGTTCCAGAAAAAAGGGAGAAAGAGGAGACAGTCAGAACACCAGGAATGGGGCGGCTCTTCCTGCTGCCGCTCCCCAGATCTTTACCCAGCAGCCTTTTCTGTCTCCTTTTGGTTCTGTGATGTTATTCCAACAAGGCTGCTGTGTATGGGACGGGAGGAGAGCACTGGGGATGGAGGAGAGTTCCAGGTAGAGACAAGGCCCTTCAAGAAATCACAGGCTCTTGTGTGTCTTGTTTTGTTTTAAGTAAACTCTACTATGAAATGCAATTAACCCAATTTATTAAATGCCTGTTGTGTGCAGGTCCCTTTGCTAGGAGATGGAAGGATAGCAATGAAGTGTAAGACATACAGAGTTCCTCTTCTCAAGGAGATTCCAGCCCTGTTGGGGTGGGGGGGTGGGGAGACACACCAGGAGAAAATCAACTTACTCAGCTTTGTGGTGTTAGTTAAGGGTCCGATGATCAGCACAGGCAGGACCATCCACTGGTCCTGACTTAGAAGGGGTTTTGTAGGTCCCTAAACTCAACCCATTCATTTTATTTGAGGTCCCGACAGATTAAGTGACTTGCCCAAAGTCTTCCCGACCCCAAGTCCAGCCCTCTCTCTCTCCATTATACCTCCATTGTATGCAAGTCTTCAGAGGTAAGGAAATAAAAAGTCATCTTAGACCAGGTCCAAGAAAGCTTCACCAAGCCAACGCTTTCATCTACTGCCTCTCACATCTGCTTTTCAAAGATTCATTCTCAGCTTCAAAATAGCCGGTTTCCAAATACAAGGAAAGGCAGGATGGCGTATGGGAATAAGCCTTGGAGTCAGAGACTGAGTTTCCTATCCCATATGTCCCTAGCACTTGCTATTATTAGTTTGTTCTTCTGTTGTTTCAGTTGCGTCCAAGTCTTTGAGACCCTATTTGGGGGTTTTCTTGGCAAAGATGCTGGAGTGGTTTGCCATTTCCTTCTCTAGCTCATTTGACAAATGAGGAAATCGAGGCAAACAGGGTTAAATGACTTGCCCAGGGTCATATAGCTAGTGTATGTCTGAGATCAAATTTGAATTCAGGTCCTCCTGAGTCCAGAACCAGAACTACTCACTTCCCTGCTAGTGGTTTGATCATGGGCAAATCATATCATAGATTTAGATCTGGAAGGAATTTCAAAGACCATCTAGGCCAATTCCTTCATTTTCTAGATGAGAAACTGAATTCCAGAGAGATTAAATGACTTTCCCAAGGCTATACAGCTGAAATACAACTGAGGCAGAATTTGAACCCAGGACTTTGGGTCTCCAAGTCCAGAACCAAAATGATTATTCCAGAGTCAAGCTTCCTTGCAAAACTTCTGAGCACAGCCAAGTCAGATTAAAATGCAATTAAGAAATATTTAACAAAATAAAAAATATATAATACAACATGGATAATGTTCATTTGTGGCTTTCTAAGTCACTAGGCAATCAGTAGGGTTCCTTTTGCACACTCTTTATGACTGACACTACTCTACCATCTTGCCATCTTGTTTCTGCATTACAAAGCCTGAGTTTCCTCATCTGTGAAATGGGGCTGATAATATTTATGCTATTTACATCCCAGGGAGAGAGAGGAGTTTTGTAAATCTTAAAGCACCCAGCAATTTCCCCAAATTTATAAAGTGATTTCTGAAGTTTCTTTTGCTGCTCAATACTTCCCTCTGGTGTTTATATTATTATTACAGCCTTTTACTGAATTCCTCCAACTTTCCAGTTCTCCAGTTAAATAAGCTATTGACTATAATTCATCTTTGTCGACAATGTTTAGACAACGTTTAGACAGGTGGGTGGGCCAGCCCCTCCATCCTAAACAGGGGAAGAGAAGAAGCATTCCACTCAGTGCTAAGTACTTTACAAATATCATCTCATTTGATCCTCACCAGGATCCTGAGAGAAGGTACAATATTATCATCTCCATTTTACAGTTGGAGAATCAGAAGAAAAATAGAAGTAAATATCTGGGACTGGATTTGGACCAAGGTCTGCCTGACTCTAAGTCCAGCACTCTATCCGCTAAACCATTTTGCTGCCTCTTTTCTTATTGCTATTCAATCATTTCAGTTGTGTCTGATCCCTCAAGACCCCAATTGGAGGTTTTCTTGGCAGAGATACTAGAATGGTTTGCAATTTCTTTCTCCAGTTCATTTTACAGGGGAAGAAACTGAGGCAAACAGGGTTAGGTGGCCTGTCCAAAGTCACATAGCTAATATCCAAGACAGGAACTGAACTCAGGAAGATGAATCTTCCTGTCTTTTTTTTTTTTTTTTTTAAATTAAAACCCTTACCTTCTGTCTTGGAGTCAATACTGTGTATTCGCTCCAAGGCAGAAGAGTGGTAAGGGCTAGGCAATGGGGGTCAAATGACTTACCCAGGGTCACACAGCTGGGAAGTGTCTGAGGCCAGATTTGAACCTAGGACCTCCCGTCTCCAGGTCTGGCTCTCAATCCACTGAGCTAGCCAGCTGCCCCCGAATGTTCCTGTCTTCAGGTACTCTATCCACTTGGACACGGCTCTTACTATATTAAATCATACTGATTTATCAAAGAGATAATGTGGAGTTGGTCTATAGAAAATTACTCTTGAAATCTTGAAGACCTGGGTGACCTTAGGCAAATCACCCCACCTCTCAAGTCCCCCTAGATCAGTGGTTCTCAAACTTTTTTGGCCTACCGCCCCCTTTCCAGAAAAAAATATTACTTAGCTCCCTGGAAATTAATTTTTTTAAACTTTTAATAGCAATTAATAGGAAAGATAAATGCACCTGTGGCCATCACTGCCTCCCCTGGATCGCTGCAGCACCCACCAGGGGGCGGTGGTGCCCACTTTGGGTATCACTGCCCTAGAAAATAAATGGCAGAATGATTTCTGATCTGTGTTAGAAGATGGAGTCCCCTTCACTAAAGAAATCAGAAGTCTGAATTTTTTTTAAAAAGATTTATTAGGATAGTCATGGAAAAATCATTGGTTTGAGAGCCTAGACCTGTTCCTACTACCTACTTGATGTTAAGATTGTTTCTTAACATTCACATTAAATTTTTATAAATATGTCACAATAATAAGAGCCCTTTGAGCTTACAAAGCATTTTACATCTGTCTCATTTGGTTCTCACACCAGCCCTCTGAAGAAAGCAGTATTATTATCCCCATTATACAGATGAGAAACCTGGGACTGGTGGATGATATATATGACTCGTCTAAGGTTATATTGCTGGTATCTGAGGTCAATTTTGAACTCAGATCTTCCTTTTTGAAGTCTACCAACGAAGCCAGCTGGCTGTACTTGTTTGGCTTGCCTTGTTCTATTTCTTCCCAGTGAGCCTCAGGCATTAAGAGATGTGGCTGTGTCTGATGTAGCCTCCAGGTTGCCAATGATTTCCTGCCATAGTTGCCCTTTATCTTCCCCAGCTGTTTCCCATGGAATAATGTAAATGATCTCTGAACAGGAACAGAAGGAACAGGACTATCTTAAAACAAGAAACATTTGCCATCAAGATCCAGGAACACAATTTTTTTTAAGTTCTTTCTAGTGACAAGTGGTTAAAATTAGCACAATGATTTGGGGTTGGATCACTAGAGAAATGCCCCAAGACTCTCCCATTGGATCCTTACCAAAACCCTGGGAGGCTGCTGGCATTATATAAGACTTTAAGGTTCACAAAACACTTCTCAAATAACATCCTATTGGATCCTCACAACAACCCTAGAGGTAAGTGGCCATGTCACAAAGCCCGTGTGGCCTCTTTTGATGACATGACCAGTAAAGAAGACTGTTGTCCACATGGAAAATTAAAAAGAAAATCAAAGAAATACAGAGACAGTTCCCTGGCCAAACAGTGCCTTGCCCTCCAGGAGCTGACATTCAATTATTGAGCAAATGAATGAGATTTGTGTTGGACTCTTGATCAAGACTGTGTTTCAGAAGTATGCTTCAGAATATCACAGTGTCAGTCGATCTCTCTTGGAGCTCTTTCAGGAGGATTAAAAATATCATACACTTGAGTTCTCCCTCCCTGCATGAAAATACTGACATCTCTTTTTAAAAAATAAAACAATTTTTTTTAATTTTCAGATTTGAATTTGCAACAGAAACATCTGAAACACTGAAGATTGAAAACGCCTTGCACTTCGGTCGAAATTATCTCTTCGTGAACTCAAAGACGTACTTCAATTTAGCAGCTGATGAAAAGGGCCTTTGGATTATCTATGCTTCTAGTCTGGATGGGTCCAGCATCTTCGTGGCCCAGCTGGAGGAAAGTACCTTCTCGGTCATCCAGCATATCAACACCACGTACCCCAAATCCAAAGCAGGCAATGCCTTTGTTGCCTGTGGCATCCTCTATGTCACGGACACCAAAGACATGAAGATAACCTTTGCTTTTGATTTGTTAAAGGGGAAACAGATCAATGTGAGTTTTGACCTAAGAACTTCACAGTCTGTTCTTGCCATGTTAGCTTACAATTTGAGAGATCAGCATCTCTATACGTGGGAAGATGGCTATTTAATGCTATATCCCGTTCAGTTTTTGTCAGCCACAGGAAGGAAATGATGGTTCTTTTCAGGATGGTCCAGGATCTCTTTGCTCTTTGGTAAATTTTAATCTTGACATGGAATATGTCCACCCCAACCTAAAGTGTATTATTTAGGATAGCTGGGTGAATAGAAAATAATCCAGTGATATATACATGCATGTATATATAATCCAGTGATATGTGTATATCAATACATAATAAGAATTCAATAATTACTTGTCTATTGATTTCCCAAATAAATATAGTTAATATAGCTGTATATTTATATAGACCTATATGTTTATATTTATGTCCACATATAAATATACAGATCCATATAAATTAAATGCGATGCTTTGTTGATTGGGAAATTGATAAGTATTTATTAAATACTTCGTATGGACCAAGAACTATAAATTATAGAGAGACAAGAACAAAAGCAAAATAGTGCCTATCCTCAAGGAGCTTACTTTCTCTCTAGCAAATGAATTAATCCCCTTGAAAATTTGATCCCTTGGTAGAAGAACATTGGACCAAGTCAAAAGACCAAGATCATGGTCCCAGATCTGACTCTTAAGCATCTCTGTGATCTTGGGCAGATTACTTCACATTCTGATACTGTTTTCTCATCTTATTCAGTGAGGCAGTTGGAGGAGGTGGTCTCTCTAGAGGGGCTCTTCCTGCTCAGATAGTCTGTGATTCTCAGCTGCCTGGATGAGGGTGGTATTGGGAACAAGGATTGCTCTCAACTTTTCCATGAATTTGGCAAAATTACACATGAATTCATTGAAATTATATTTAAAATTTCACATGAATTAATGAAACTGGTTCCTTGAGTAATGGATTCTCTGTTTTGGAAAGTCATCTTAACTCTTTCAGGCTGCTAAAGTCTATCTTGGACCTCTTTTCATATTCTATGTGGAATTTACACAGGTAGAGAAGAAGCCAAATTAGTTGCCCATTTCTATTTTGCTTAATTTACTCACCTCCATGAATAGCAGAAACCCAAAAGGAAAATTCAGCAGACAGATGTTTCTAATTTTCTATAGATTTAGGGATCCTATAGATTTGTAGCAGCAAAGCCTTGGGGCATTCTAGTTCTGGGGCCATATCTATCTATCTATCTATCTATCTATCTATCTATCTATCTATCTATATATCTATATAT
>NC_058131.1:543338629-543605429 GCF_016433145.1 Gracilinanus agilis | reverse complement strand
AGCCAGAGAAGAAAGGAGAGAGAGAGAGAGAGAGAGAGAGAGACAGAGAGAGATAGAGAGAGAGAGAGAGAGAGAGAGAGAGAGAGAGAGAGAGGCCAATCTTCAGAGTTTCTGGGCTGAATGGGGCTGAAATCTGGCTCAGTGTACATATAAAAACACTTTGCACCTTTTCAGAGGAAAGGTACTCTAAGTAAGCCTGACTTATCAATCAGCCTGGAATTTTGTAAACCTAAGGAGGAATCCCTCTGAAGGTTTTGTGGTATAATTTTTTGCATGTGTTTTTTTGGCAGGGGAATGGGGGAGGTTGGAGGGAGGTAAGGGAGAGGGAAGGATAAGTAAATGCCATTTGTCTTCCCCTATAAGAGTAATCATTGGAGGTGTTTTTCTCCCTTTTTCAACTTAGGAAGATATAGTGCTGTGCCCTACAGAGATAGGGAGAAAAAAAAAGAATTAGACTAAAAATCATCATCATTCCCCCCTCATTTGCTACTCATACTTGCTCTAAATTCCCTAGATTTGTACTAGAATATATCCAAAATGGAGGGGTAAAAAAAATCTTAAAATCCACATAATTTCTTTATTATTTCTTGTCATAGAGAAATTGGAAAATAATTTATTCCAACATTCTGGCCAGGCTTCGAGCTTTGAATAATTTGAAAGCTCTATCCTTAAGGTTACTTAAGGCTAGCTATGTCATGTTTCTTTACCTTGACTAACATTCAAGCAACCAATCCATTCTATGAAAAAGTAGTAGTGACGCTGTGTTGATAGAACAATCAACTGGATAGGCTGATTTTTCACTTTATGATCAGTAAATCAGTCATGTCAACACAGCTCAGTCATTCTTTCCAGCAGCACATTGTATAACTTTGAATAGTGTTGTCCCATGTCCAAGGTCATTATATCTAGTATTTAAATCTTCATATCCTGATAATTTTTTTCTCTGCCTCATTTCCAGTAAATATTGGTGTTATTTTAAAGTATTTTGAGGGATTCCTTGCTGTTGAAATTCTTGTGTGGACACATCAATCCTATATGTTAACAGACAGTTATTACTGTTTTAATATAGATCAAAAGAATGAGTTCAATGAACACAGATTCGGTTTAGGAAGAAACAAAGGTACTAGGTCTTATTTCTCAAACATGAATGATCTTCCAATCCAAAAAGCATTTATTAAACACTTTCAATATGTAAGGTACTGCCCTAGGTAAGGGAAATGAATGAATAAAACTCATTCCTACTCTCAAGAGATTGGTGTTCTATTGGAGCAATAAAATAATTAAGCAAACAATTTTGTTACATGATAGTTTGAGGTAGAGGGAAGGAACACAAGGCAGCTTCCAGTAGAGGTGAAATTAACTGAGTCCTGAAAGAAGTAGGGATTGAAGATGGTGGAGAAAGTACAAGGACCCATCTGATTTCTACCTAATTACCCTCCAAAAGCAATGATAATGCCTCAAAATGAATTCTGGAATAGCATAACTCACAAAAAGACAAGGCAAAGTAATTTTCCAATGCAAAACAACTTAGAAGGTCAGGACAAGGGATCTAGTGCACCAGGGTAGAGGTGGAGTGCAGTGCACCAAGGTAGGCTGAGGTGATGGGCATTGGCAGCAGCCAAGGCTTCCAGAACCTTCAGCAACAGATTGTAACAGGGTCAAACAACTGCTCAGAAGGAGATTACTGGGACCCCATTGTTGGCTCAGTGTAAGACTCTTGTCTCATTGCCCATACACAGAACCAGGTTGCAGTCCTGGGGCCCAGTTGCAGGGTGAGAAGGAACACCAACATACACCAGCACTTGCAGCCATAGAGGAGCAGAAGATCCTGGTCACAGTTCCAAGGGATAAAAGGGTGCTGGTAGTTACTCACAGAGCAGAGCACAGGCCAGGAGAGTATTAACTACACTTCTCCTTACATCATACCACCTTGGAAGAACCAAAGCAGGTAGATCCTCAGTACCGACTTTGAAGGCAGCTACACAAAGATCCTAAAGCTTGCAACAGTGCTTCCTCACAGTTAAAGAGCCCAATTTTAATGGTTTTTTGAAACTAAAAGAAAATAAAAAGGCAGGAAAATGAGCAACAACAAAAACAGAAATGTGACATAGAAAGTTATTTTGGTGAAAGGGTAGATTCAGACTCAGAAAGATAAGACAATATTGCTACTTCCAAAGCCTCTAAGAAAAATATTAATTGCTCTCAAGCCCAAAAAGAATTAATGAAGGAACTCAGAAAGGATTTTTAAATCAGATAAGAAAAGTAGAAGAGGGGGAAGCTAGGTGGCTCAGTAGATTGAGAGCCAGGCCTAGAAATGGGAGGTCCTAGGTTCAAATCTGGTCTCAGATACTTCCTAGCTGTGTAACACTGCACAAGTCCCTTAATCCCCATTACCTAGCTTTTAGCACTCTTCTGCCTTGGACCCAATACACAGTATTAACTCCAAGATGGAAGGTAAGGGTTTTAATTTTTAAAAAAAGTAGAAGAAAAATTGGAAAAAGAAATGAGAGTGA
The DNA here is from genome assembly GCF_016433145.1 of Gracilinanus agilis. Taxonomy (NCBI): domain Eukaryota; kingdom Metazoa; phylum Chordata; class Mammalia; order Didelphimorphia; family Didelphidae; genus Gracilinanus; species Gracilinanus agilis. The sequence continues at coordinate 543,602,916 of NC_058131.1, read as the reverse complement.
TACTGGAAAATCATGAAAAAAGAGTTAGTAGCTTTGTAAAGGAGGCTCCAAAAATACTGAAGAAATTAATACCTTAAAAACAGAATAGGCCAATTGGTAAAAGAGGCAAAAAAATCCAATGAAGATAACTCCTTAAAAAGTAGAATTTTCCAAATGGAAAGAGATATACAAAAATGCACTGAAAAGAAAAACGTCTTAAAAGGCAGGATTGACTCTGAAAAAAAAAGGCACAAAAATTCACTGAAAAAAAGAATTCCGCTTTACAAAGCAGAATTAGCCAAATGGAAAAGGAGGTACAAAAGCTCACTCAAGAAAACCATGTCTTAAAAATTAGAATTGGGCAAGTAGAAGCTAATGACTCCACGAGACATCAAGAAACAATTAAACCAAGTCAAAGGAATGAAAAAAAAATAGAAGAAAATGCAAACTATAGGGAAAAATGAGTGACCTAAAAAATAAATTCAGAAGATATAATTGAAGAATTATTAGACAACTGAAAGCCATGATAAAAAATACCTTAGACTTCATCTTTCAAGAAATTATCAAGGAAAACTGTTTTGAAAATCTAGAACAAAAAGATAAAATGGAATTTAAAGAATCCACTAATCACCTCTTGAAAAAAGATCCCTAAAGGATAATTCCTGGGAACATTCTAGCCAAATTCCACAACTCCCAGGAGAAAATATGACAAACAGCCAAAAAGAAACAACTCAAATATCAAGGGGCCACAGTCAGGGTTATACAAGACCTAGCAGCTTCTACATGAAAGGATTCAGGATAAAGGATCTACTTCAACCAAGAATCATATATCTAGAAAAACTGAACATAAATCTTCAGGGGGAAAAGTGAGTATTCAATGAAACAGAGGACTTGCAAACATTCCTGATGAAAAGGCCAGAACTGAATGGAAAATTTGACTCAAACATAAGATTTGAATCATAAAAAAGGTAAACAGGAAAGAGAAATCAAAAGACATTCAGTAAGGCTAAATTGTGTACATCCCTTACATGGGGAAATGATTTTTGTAACATCAAAGTACTTTGTCATAGTTAGGGTAGTTAGAGAGAATGGGTGTGGAGTGAGATGATTAAGAAATAAAATTAAATTAAGGCAGGAGAAAGAGGATTGCATTGGGAGGAGGGGGAAGAGAAAAATTGAACGGGGCAAATTATTACACATAAAAGAGACATGAAATAGTATTCACAATGGAAGGGAAGATGGGAGAGGTGAAGAGGCAAGCATGTGACTCTTGCTTTCATCAGAATTGGCTCAATGAGGGAAGCATATAAACAATCAATTGGGTATGGAAAGCTCTCTCACTCTACAGGAAAATAGGAGGGGGAGGGCATAAGGTAAATAGGGTGAGTCTGATAGAAAAGAGGGCAAATTAGGGGAGGTAGAGGTCAAAACTAAATAGGGGGATATAGGATGGAAAGTAATACACAGTAATCATAATGGTGCAAAAATTTTTTTACAAGTCTCTCTAATAAAGACCTCATTTCTCATTTACATAGAGAAATGAGTTGAATATATAAGAATATACATATCATTCCCAAATGATAAATGGTCAAAGGATATGAACTGACAGTCCCCAAAGTAATTAAAGCTCTCTATAGTCATGCAAAAAATGCTCTAAATAACAATTATTTAAAGAAATACAAATTAAAACAATTCTGAGGTACCACTCCAAACCTATCAGATTGGCTATTATGACAGAAAAAGAAAATGACAAAACTTGGAGAGCCTATGGGAAAGCTGGGACACGAATGCATTGTTGGGGAAGTTATGAACCGATTCAGCCATTCAGACGAGCCATTTGGACCTATATCTAAAGGGCTATAAAACAGTGCATACCCTTTCACCCAACAAAACCATGACTGGGTTTGTATCCCAAAGAGATAAACAAAAAGGGGAAGGACCTATTTGTACAGAAATATTTAAAGCGGCTCTTTTTAGAGAGACAAAAGATTTTAAAAGTGAGGGGATACCCATCAACTGGGCAAGAGCTGAGCAACTTAAAGTGTATCATTGTCATAGAATATTATTGTGCTTTAAGAAATGAGAAAGAGGAGCTAAGAAAAAACTGGAAAGACTTACACAAACTGAAACAGGGCGAAATAAGCAGAACCTGGAGAACACTGTACAGTGACAGGAATACTTTATAATGAACAACTATAAAGAACAGCCATTCTCAGCAATACAATGATCCAAAACTATCCCAAAGGACTCATGACAAAAAAAAATGTCATATATTCCAGAGAAAAAGAACTGAGTCTGAATCTAGACCAAAGCAAACTTTTTTTTCATTTTCTTAATTTTTTTCTAATTGAATTTCCTTCCACAGATAGATTAATATGGAAAAATGTTTTACGTGATGCACATGTAAAATCTATTAGATTGCTTACCATATTTCAAGGTGGGGAGGGAAGTGGGGGGGGAAGGAGCAAGAGAATTTGATGCTTAATATTGTTTTTTAAAATGTTGGAAACTGTTTTTACATGTCACTGGGGAACCAATTAAATTAAAAAATAAAGAAAAAAGTAGTAGGGATTGATGAGAAATGAGTACAGTCTGAGCATGAAGAGGAAGAACATGTTCAGGAAACAGCAGATAGACCAATACTGTTCCCTTGATTATGGATAAAGGATCAGGATTCCTTTCTGCACAGCTCATCACTTTAAGACTAGAGTTTTGTTGACTCAGAGTACTTATGATGCCTTTTCGCCAGGGAGTCTGATCAGGGATAAAAAGTAAAAGTTGATCATTCCATAATCTGGTTGACTAAGAAAGTTTATGTTTTCACACATTAGAAAAAGAGTTATTATATTTCTGTTTTCTTAAATGGGCTATAAATCCTTGGGTTTCCTATTAAAACAAAAAAAGAAATACACAATCTAATTTTGAAAATTCAAGAAAGAACTTTTGTAGTTTTTTCAAATAATTTAAATCAGGGTCTCCTAACATTCTCTGTGAACCTCTCTGGCACTCAGTGAAGTCTATGGAGCCCCTTCTCAGAAGAATACTTTTCAATGCATTAAAAAATACCTAATATTACAAGGAAAGCTATTATATTGAAATGCAGCTATTAAAATATTATTATTTAATATATTTTATTTTTTCCCAAATACACATAAAAACAATTTTAAGATTTGTTTTCTAAAATTTTGAGTTTCCTCTATTCCCTTCCCCCTCCCTAAGCCAGTAAACAATAAAATATTTTTTTAAAAACAAGTTCACAGAACCCAGTTTAAGAACCTTTGGCTGAAGGACCTGATTAGCTTTAAGAGACATCTGAGACTTAAGTTTATTGGAACAAGAGAACCAAGCAATTCCCCAGTACTGTATTAATCTAAAGCAAATAATGTCACATTAAAAAAAACAAATAAAACATTCCATCAACACCTAAAAATTATATCAGATTCAATCTTCAAAAGGCGCTTCTCTTTATACAAGAAAAGCCTCCTACTCAAGACAGGTGGCTCGGCTATCTACTTATCAACCAAGAGCCAGGTGGTTGTTGCTACAAAGAAGTCCTGGGCTCAGAAAGTTTATATTAAATACTTACATATATATTTATTTATACACACATATAAGTATATATGTACCAGGACCACCTGCAATCTTCTGACCTTCATAAAAAATCTCTGGGGAGGGGAAGAGTCCAGGAAATAAAATTGCAAGAGAGACACAATGATTCTTAGAAGAGTTAGTTGTCATTTTCCTATCATTTTCTGGGTTAACTTCACTAAGTCTATTTTGGCTGTGTTTCTGTGATGACAAAACATCTGAGTGAAAAGTGATTGATGGCATTTCTCACTTCTCAGCCAGAAATCTTACTTCTGTGTATCATACAAAGCCATAGACTTCCATTTGTGATCAAGGATTTTGCATAACAAAATGAGTAATGGTGAATGGCTTGTTTTGGTTGTATTTCATGTTAACATTAACTGAATTATTTAATAAAATGCTGATGGATGGGCACAGCCTTCTTTTAAAATGTATTGTTTTTGCCTTTTGACCTTTTAACCCATAACTTTTGGAAAAAAGAAGCTTATATCCTACCAGTGTTTTAGGTATAGTTTAAGTTTGTTGTTCTTCATAAGATCCTGCATTTTGCGCTGGAAGAGATCTTAAAGGCCATTCCAGTCCAACCCTTTATTTTACGGATGAGGCAGTGAACCTTTGCCAGGTTTACACAACAACAATAATAATTTCCTGGGGCAGAATTTGAACCCAAGTCTTCCTGATTCCATGTCCTAACCATGTCCTACTATGTCCTACCCTACAGTGGTTGCAAAGGAGTTCATAAAAATTGCTAGATCCCTTCCAAAGAGTGAGAAAACTTTGTTACTGAAAGTGTATGGTCCCCAAAGGACTAAAAACACATTTTCTGAAGAGGACTGAAAGGGAGAGCTAACAATCATCAGTGTAGACAGATACCCTTTTAAGTTGTCATATTATTCTACCTATTCTAATGACAGTTTGAACTAAAGCAATGGCCAGTTGTTACCTAACTGATCAACTTCACTGGGATGAAAACCAAAGACTTGGAAGAAACCTTCATTTTACAGATGAGGAAACTGAGGCCAAGAGGTAATATGACTTGCCTAATAGATATGAGGTAGCCAAGAGTTGATTGGATCATGAGATAATAGAAACAAGTATTATCCTCACCACAAAAAACTAACTCTCAGCCTGTCCAAGGAACTTTAAGGGGGCACTGAGGTTGAAGGAATGAAATGAAGAAAATGGTACCATTGAAATGCTACCTTGATCTACTGTGTCTCCTCATTTTCCCACCTTACAAACTCCTTACTAAATCACAGTCAAGTCCTAATGTCACTTGTAATTATAATATTTTAAAATATCAAAGAAAAAAGTGGCAAAGAAAACAAATAGATGGAATGAATGATCCTTTAGTTAAGTTTGACCATTCCCACATTACTCATCCCTTTATTTATTTTAAGAAAATCTACCATTACCACAAAGAAAAAAATTCTTCCTCCAGGACAGGAAAAATTTAATGATGGGTGGGTCAAATTTTAAAATGACAGCATTGGTTTCCAAAAATCAATTGCCTCTATTCAACTTGGTGTAGTAGACTACTTGTTCTTAAATTGTGACCTTAGTTTATGAACTCTGAATCACAGAACTGGAAAAAAAATCCAATTTAATTTTACAGATAAGTAAACTGAGGTCCAAATCCAAGGGCAGTCAGTGGCAAAGCTGGAACTAGCATTCAAGTCCCCCAACTTGCAGTTTCCTTCCACAATAACCCCTTAACTTCACATAAGTTTCTCCTTTGACCTCCAACATCCTCCAGATGCAGTCTCATAAATGGGAACTCTTCCCTTGAGAAGAGAGCAAAAAGGAAATTGCAATGAAATTAAGAAGTCTTATTCCAAGTAACTAGTACTAATTAGCAGGCAGAGAGATTTAGGAGACAAATCCTGACCTCTGAAGCCCACTTCTCACCTAAAGCAACATGCATTAGGCAATTTGCAATCCTATTATCCCTTTGGCACAAATTCAGTTCAATCAATGAAGATTTTTAAACTGTGCCAATATGAATTGAAAATACACCATTTAAAAATTTGTAGCCTCATTAACAGAAAGAGCTCACTAATGATTTAAAAAAGAGAAATGAATTGATTTAGATTGATTTATGTAGGTGACTCATTCTTGATTACTTTTAAAATGATTTACAGAGATCATCCTATTGTAATAAATACCTTTACAAGGAATCATTCTGCATAAATGTGTTCATAACTCTGGATTTCCTAAAAACAATGTTCTGCGGAACCAGTTACAATAAATTCTATAGAATAAATAACCCTGTAGAGTAAGATCTAATTAACTCATCTATTGGGCCCTAAACTCCATGTGATCATATCTTACTCATATTTATGTTCCCTACATAATTTAGCATAGAGCATTACTCACAGTTGGAACAACATAAATATTTATTGAATCAATATTTAATATTATATTCCTATATATTACATCGAATATAAGAAAACATTGATAATGTACTCTATGACATATACAGCAAAAAAGCAATAATTATCCTTTAAATCCTCTAGATTCTTTCTACCCAAATATCCAAACCTCCCATGGTTGAGCTGATAAATATTTAACAACCAGCTCCAGGGGGGAAGATGCTCTCACAACACATCTTTAAGTTTAATCTGCATTACTGACATTTTCTCCATTATTTTTCTAAGTCTACTCAAACAACAAAAACAATAAATCCAGCCTAATTTGTCCTTTCACAAGTGTAAATGTTTATACCAAAACCTCCAACACATCCTGGTACCACCTAAGTAAAACAACCTTTTAACAGCTCATAGAAAAACATCATCTCCCCTCACTAGACTAGGACCGTGTTGATGAACCTATGGCACATGTGCCGGAGCATGCCAGAGGAAGCTGCTCCCTCCCTTCCCTCTCCATGCATGCCTGAGGACATTTCTCCCATCACCTGCTCCTCTGCCCAGCAGCCCAATGTGAGCATTTTTTCCTTTCCTTTCTGGGCTAAGGCAGAGGGCTCACATACAGCGTGAGGGTGTAGTTTGGGCACTCAGTCTCTAAAAATTTCACCATCTTTGCACTAGAGTTCCTTGAAAGAAGGGAATGTCTTCCCCCGCCCGCCTTTCTTTGTATCTCTAGCATTTAGCTGAGAAGATATTTAATGAATGCTTTTCAAATGACTGACCATCTAAAGATCAAAGACTAAAAAGGAGGAGGCAGGAGTGGTTTATACTTCCATTTTTGTTCCGCTGGATTCAGAACACTTAGTGATCCAGCTCATCAAAGCTGCTCCATCTCTTAGGTCCTACAGACTGGGGATTATTAGCAATACGTTCATTTTTAAATTTTTACAGGTATCTTTTATCTTTATTATGCACTCATTCATTTCTGCCTACATCCCTCCCTCACACTGGTAACAAATAATAATGTTCAGTAAAACTAAGCACAACTCATTCAGAGTCTGACAGAAAATGCAATGTTATATACTTGTCTCCCATCTCTACAAAGGAAAGGAGGTACATTTTCTCATATCTTCTCAGAGTCCAATATTAATTATTATAATTATACTTTCATTTTTTCCATCCTTTTCATTTTTTAGTCATTATGTATATAGTTTTTTGTTGTTGCTATTAATTCACTACATGTCTGACTGCACATGTATAACCTTTATCAAATTGCTTGCCATTTCAAAGAGAGGGAAAGAAGGGAGAGAGAGAATTTGGAACTCATTTTCTTTTTTAAAAAATGAATGTTAAAATTGTTTTTCATGTAATTGGGGAAAACATTAAATTTAAAATAAAAAAACTTATTTTTAGTAGTTCACCAGGCATCAATTCATGCTTCCCTTCTTTGAATTCTTTATAATCATTGTTTTTCATGATGCAATATCTCATTTATGTATCAGAATTTGTTTAGCCATCTGTCAATAGGCAACTAATTTGTTTCTAGTTCTTTGTCACCATAAGAAGTATTACTATTAAGACTTTGGTGTATAGGGATAAATCCTGGACTTGTGATTTCATTTGTATAGCAAACTCCCAAATAAAGAAATAACTTTCTTTAAAACATATAGTCCAAATGAGTTGCCTGGAGCACTGAGAAAATGATTTTACAAGGTAGTATATATCAGAGTGGACATTGAGCCCAAGTCTTGCTGGCTTAGAGGCCAAATCTCTACTGACTGTATCTTATTGCCTCTCTGGTGTATATGAAACCTTTTTGCTGTCTTGACTTCCTTGGGGCATATGCCTAGCAGGGAGATCTCTGTATCAAAGGGCATAGATATTTTAACTCCTTAATTCCACAATGATATCTAGAATGATTGGACCAATTCCAAAATCCCTCCAACATTCACCATTCTCATCTTTTGTCATCACTGTCTATTTACTAGGTGTGAGATGAAATATCAGAGTTGTTTTGATTTGCATTTCTCCTATGGCTGATCATCTAAAATGATGTTTTATGCAGTTATTCATCATTTACAGTATTTTTGAGAACTGTTTGTTCATTCTTTGACCACATTATTTATTGGAAATACCTCTTGGTCTTATATATTTATTGGTTCTGTGAAAATCTTAGCTATTAGAACCTTATTAGAAACAAAGTACCCCCCTTTGTATTCATTTTAACAAAATTTTCGCATAACAGTTTGGTTTTCCTTCCTTGATTCCCTAAATTCACAGGTGAACTGAGCAGAACCAAGAGGATATTGAATACAGTAAGAAATATTATACAATGATCAACTGTAAATTAGGACTAAATTATCAGTAAAACAAAGTCCCAAGACAAATATGGGACTCATAACTAAAATGTTATTGAAAGAATGCTATCCACATCCAGAGAAAGAACTGTGGGAATAGAAACACAGAAGAAAAACATACAATCTGTCAAGTAGTTCAATGGGGATATAATTAGGGTTTTGATGTTAAAAGATGACTCTATTACAAATATGAATAACATGGATATAGGTTTTGAACAATGATACATGTTTATGTAACCCAGTGGAACTGCTTGTCAACTCCAGAAGGGGGAGGGAAAAGCTGGGGGGTGGAATCATGGAAAAAATTCTAAATTTGAAAAATTATATATATAGATATAGATATATAGATATAGATATAGATAGATAGATAGATAGATATAGATATACATACACACACACATTTATTTATTTATTTCCAGCACATCCCGACAGCAAGAGTTAGAAAGAGAAATGCCATTTAAAATCACCCTAGACGGGGGGCAGCTGGGTAGCTCAGTGGAGTGAAAGTCAGGCCTAGAGACAGGAGGTCCTAGGTTCAAACCCGGCCTCAGCCACTTCCCAGCTGTGTGACCCTGGGCAAGTCACTTGACCCCCATTGCCCACCCTTACCAATCTTCCACCTATGAGACAATACACCGAAGTACAAGGGTTTAAAAAAAAATCACCCTAGACAATATAAAATATTTATCTCCCAATCTATCTCCCAAGACAAACACAGGAATTATATGAACACAACTACAAAATCCTTTCCACACAATTAGAATTAGATCTAAACAATTGGAAAAACATTAATTGCTCATGGGTAGGATGAGCTAAAATAATAAAAAATGGCAATCCTACCCAAATTAATTTACTTATTTAGTGCCATACTTATCAAACTACCAAGAAACCTTTCTACTGTATTAGAAAAACTATAAAAAGTTCATCTGGAAGAACAAAAGATCAAGAATATCAAGGAAAATAATGAAAAAAATGTGAAGGAAGGTGGCCTAGCAGTACCAGATATAAAACGGTACTGTAAAGCAGTGGTCATCAAAACAATATTTGGCTAAGAGACAGAAGGGAGGACCAGTGGAATAGACTTGGGTTAAGTGGCCTCAGTAAGACAGTATATGATAGACCGAAAGAGCCCAATTTGGGGGACAAAAAAATCACTATTTGACAAAAACTTCTGGGAAAATTGGAAAACAATATGGGAGAGATTCAGTTTAGATCAACATCTCACACCCTACATCTAAGATAAATTCAAAATGGGTGAATGGCATAAATAAAAAGAAGGAAACTATAAGTAAATTAGGTGAACATAGTTTACCTGTCAGATCTATGGAAAAGGAAAGATTTTAAGACCAAGCGAGAGTTAGAAAATATTACAAAATTTAAAATAAATAATTTTGATTACATTAAATTAAAAAGGTTTTGTACAAACAAAATTAATACAATCAAAATTAGAAGGGAAGCAACAAGTTGGGGGAAAATCTTTATAACAAAAACCTCCGGCAAAAGTCTAATTACTCAAATTTATAAGGAGCTAAATCAATTGAACAAAAAAGCAAGCCATTCTCCAATTGATAAATGGGCAAGGGAAATGAATAAACAAATTTTAGATAAACCAAAACTATCAATAAGCACAGAAAAAGTGTTCTAGATCTCTTACAATTGGAGAAATGCAAATTAAAACAACTCTGAGGTACCACTTCATGTCTAGCAGATTGGCTAACATGACAGCAAAAGAAAGTGGTGAATGTTGGAGGGGATGTGGCAAAATTGGGACATTAATGCATTGCTGGTGGAGTTGTGAACTGATCCAACCATTCTGGATGGCAATTTGGAATTATGCCCGAAGAGTGCTAAAAGACTACCTGACCTTTGGTCCAGCCATACCACTGCTGGGTTTATATCCCAAAGAGATCATAAGGAAAAAGACTTGTACAAAAACGCTTATAGCCATGCTCTTTGTGGTGGCAAAAAAATTGGAAAATGAGGGGATGCCCATCAATTGGGGAATGGCTGAACAAACTGTGGTATCTGTTGGTGATGGAATGCTATTGTGCTAAAAGGAATAATGAACTGGAGGAATTCCATGTGAACTGGAAAGACCTCCAGGAACTGATGCAGAGTGAAAGGAGCAGAACCAGGAGAACATTGTACACAGAGACTGATACACTGTGGTAAAATCAAATATAATAGACTTCTCTACCAGCAGCAATGCAATGATCCAGGACAACTATGAAGGATTTATGAGAAAGAAAACTAGGCACATTCAGAGGAAGAACTGTGGGAGGAGAAACACAGAAGAAAAACAAGTGCCTGATCACATGGGCTGATGGGGATATGACTGGGGATGTAGACACTAAACGATAACTCTAGTCCAACTAACTATCAATAATATGGAATTAGGTGTTGATCAATGACACATGTAAAACCCAGTGGAACTGCTCATTGGCTATGGGGGGGGGGTTGGGGAGGGAGGAGGGAAAAACACATGAATCATGTAACCATGGAAAAATATTTTAAATCAATTAATTAAATAAAAATTTTCAAATTAAAAAAAGTAACATAGACCTTCACCATTAAAAAACAAACAAATAAATGAAATAAAAAAATACTATCCATAGCCAAAGAAGAAACTGTTGGAATCTGATTAGAGATCCAAAGTATGCCACATACTTTATTTCCTTCATGATTCTTTTGCATTATGTGTGACATGTGTCTTCTCTCATGGCATGGGGAATGTGGAAATATGTATTCCATGAAAACACTGATATAATCTATAACAGATCATTTACTGTCTTTGAGGGTTGGGGCAGGAAGGGAGAGAATCTGAATTATAAAATGTCAGAAAACAATTGTTAAAAAACATGTTTTCTACAAGTAATTAAAAAAATTTTAAGTCTACCATACCCCCCCCAAAAAAAAACACTACTGGGAAAATTGGAACGTTGTTTGGTTGAAAATAGATATATTTCTAGAGGGTCACTAAGTAGAGCTCAGTGGATTGGGAGGCAGTCCCAGAGATGTGGGGGTTCTGAGTTCAAATTTGGTTTCAGACACTTCTTTGTTCTATAACCCTGGCCAAGTCACTTAACCCTCATTGCCTAGCCCTTACTGTTCTTCTGCCTTGGAATCAAAACACAGTTTTGAGTCTAACATGGGAGGTGGTAAAGGCTTTAAAAAAAAAAAAAAAGAAAGAAAGAAAATAGATGTCTACCAGAATCTTCTGCCACAGGACCTAATAAGCACCTAACAGATAGTCAACCTAAATATAAAAGCTTACATAATGTTTTTTAAATAGAGGAAAGTGGATGGAAGTTCCTTTCAGATCTATACTTAGAGTTCTTAGCTGAACAAGAGAGGGAGAGATGATCAAGGTCTCAGCCTTGGGGCCAGGAAGGCTCGTGTTTGAATCCTGCCTCCGAGAAATACTGGCTATGTTAACTTTGGCAAGTCTTTTAATAATCTGTTATCTAGACTAATGGTGTCAAACTCAAAAAAAAAAATAGGAGCCATAAACTAGCCATACATAAGAATCACCATAAGTATATTTTGATTTAGAAATCACATAACATGTTTACATTTTTATTTAATTAAATATTTCTCAATTACATTTCATTCTGATTTGGGTCACATACCATCATGTTTGGCATCTCTAAAACATTATGTTGCAGAAGGTGCCATTCTTCATTAGTAAAAGCAATTTCTTAAAATAATAAAATTATAAATACAGTCCCTATCTGTATTCCAAAATGAAAAAAAAACCACTTTTATAGGAATAAAACTAGTGTCTTTTAGAATAAGATAAATTTCTGATGGGCAAAAGTTTTATCAAATATCCCTGATAAAAATTCAAAATCCAAAATATATAGGGAATTGACAGCTTATAAGAACAGAGCCATTCCCCAGTAAATAGGTAAGTGATTGAAGGTTAAGAGTGATTTTCAAAAGAAGAAAGGAAAGCTACCTCCAACCACATGAAAAAAATGCTCAAATCAGTGATGAGAACAAAAATTTTCAAATTTGGCAAATGATAAAAGTTGGAAATAGTCAATGCGGGAATGGCTATAGGAAAATAGACTTACCAATGCAATGTTGGTAAAACTATTAATTAGTCCAACCATTCATTCTAGTTAATTTGCAATTTTGAAAGAAAAGTCATTGTTCATTTTTTTCTTAACCAGCATTATTAACATTAACATTAGTAAGCATATATCCAAATGAGATCAAAGAGGAAAATAAATACTAAAATTTTTGTAGCGGTATTATTTCTGGTAGCAAAATTGGACCATGTTTAGAAAAACTTTAGTATGTAAACAAAATGGGTTGTTATTGCATTATAAGAACCGATGAATGAGTTATTCAGAAAAACAAGGAAATTTACATGAACTGATGAAGAACAAAGTAATCAGAATCAGGAAGACTATGAGAATGAAGTAACTGAAACAAAAAGTCACCTCAATTTATGGTATATAAGTAAATTACTGGATCTGGAATCAGAGGAACTGGTTTCAGATCCCACCTCTGATGCTTATTGCTTATATCATCTTAAGTGAATGATAACCTTGGGCCTTGGTTTTTTAAAAATAAGGGAGATGGAGGTCTTCTGGAGGTAGAGCCAAGATGGTGGGGTAGAAGCATTTAGCTGAGCTCTCCCAACATTTCCCCTCCAAATGACTTTAAAATAACATCTTAAATCAAATTCTGCAGTGGCAAAGACAACAAAAGGTCAGAGTAAGATATTCTTCCAAGCCAAGGCAAGATAAGAAGTTGGAAAGAGAGATCTGTGTCACAGAAGGAAGAGTCTGACCCAGAACCCATATGGATAAAACACCAGATGGGAGACAAAGTGGTGGAGACAGAAACAGCAGTAGCTTCAGGAGCTCAAGCCAGAGACAGTAAGGGACATAGAAACCAATGAGAAGGATTTTACAGGGTACCCCTATGCAAGCACTGGATGCAGGACCAGATGCTATTTGGCAATTCCATTGCCTATACCCATTTTAGGGTCACAGTTCAAGGGCAGATAAGTGCACATTTGGTCAAAAGGGAGTTGGAAGCCCTGGGAGGAAGTTATCACTTCCTGTCTTGAGGAAAAGGGGGGTGAGAAGCAATATTGATTGCAATCCCAAGGGATCAGAGGCCCTTCCTAGATAAGGATGGAAGTGCAGACCAAGATAGCAGTAACCACACTTCTCTCCAAATCACATAACCTTGGAAGCACGAAAAATTTCCCAAATCCTAGAACTAACTCTGAAAACAGTAGTGAGGGAAAAAAAAGCAGTAAGAAAAAGGCTGAAACCTGAGATAGTGCCCCTTCCCTCACCACTACCATGCTCAGAACAGAGCATGAAGCTTTCAGTCAAGAAAAATGTTAGAAAAGATAAGCAACAAATAAACAAAAAGAACCTGATGATAAAAAGCTACTATGCCAACATGGAAGATCAAGACACACTTTACAAGAAGGAGTGAATTTTCAAAAACAATCCCTCTACTGTAACAGCTGTGATGACAGGGATGCTGACTCTAAGAGGCACAATTCCTCATCCTCCAGATGCCATGATGATGTCAAAGCTATAACTTGCACTATTCTCTAGGTCAGTTGAAACCAAACAAGAAAAATAGCCAGCAACTTATGCTTTAGAATCCTTTTGGCAGCTAAGTGTGGGATGGACTGAAGGTAGGAGAGATTTGAGGCACAGAGACTAGTAGAAGACTCCCAAATGAGTCCAGCTGGAAGGTGATAAAGGCTTCCACTTGCAGAGTAGTGGGGGCATGTTCTAGAGATGTTGCCAAGATAGAAATGATAAGATTGACATTTTGGAAACTGGGCTGAATGCAAAAGAGGAGTTAAGGATGTTAACAAGGTTTTGAGACCTGGTGATCAGATAATGGTGGTGCCCTGAAACGCATTATAAAAGCTCCCAAAAGGAAGGTTCTGTTTGTACAAAAATATCTATGGCTGTGCTTTTTGTGCTGGCAAAAAATTGGAAAATGAGGGGGTGTCCCTCAATTGGGGAAAGGCTGAACAAATTGTGGTATGTGATGGTGATGGAATACTATTGTGCTATAACAAATGTTAAACTCCTTGACTTCCATAAGAACTGGAAAGACATACATGGACTAATGCAGAGTGAAATAAGCAGAACCAGGAGAACATTATACACAGTAACTGAAACATTGTGGGATGATCAAATGTGATTGATTTTGCTACTAATACCAATGCAATGATCCAGGACAATGCTAAGAGACTTATGAGAAAGAATGTTATCTGTGTCTGGAGAAAGGACTATGAGAGTAGAAATCCAGAAGAAAAAAATATGATTTAATCACTTGTTTATATGATTATATGATTTGGGGTTTTGGTTTTAATAGATTACTTTATTACAAAAATTAATAATATGGAAATAGGATTTGAGTGATAATATATGTATAACCCAGTGAAATTGTTGTCAACTCTAGGAGGAGATAGGGAAGAGGAGAGGGAGACAACAAGAATCATGTAACCATGGGAAAAAATTAAAAATAAAAAAATAAACTTAAAAAAAGGTGATACAAATAGGAGAATGATGTTACTACATTGTTAAATATAATACCTACTTTTATAAAACATGGGGGGTTCACATTCACTTCTCTTTTTTGTTCTCTTTGTAAATTTTGAATCTTGTGTTAAACGGTTACTCTAATAATAAAAATAAATTTGGTAAATGAAAAAAAAAAGATTAAGACACAAAGTCAGAAGAAAATGAAGTCAAAAGAGCTGCAAGTTAAGCCTCAAAGAAAAATTGTAAATTGGACAGAATTACTGGAAAAGCTGAAAAAAAATGAGTTTCAAAATTAAATAAGAGTAGTAGAGGAAAAATAAGAAATGAAATCAAGAGAAGAAAATTATGAAAACACAATAAACAGTTTGGTAAGAGAAAGACCCCAAAATAGTAAATAACACTTGACAAAACAGAATTGACCAAACAGAAAAAAAGGTACAAAATTTCACACATGAAAAGAACTTCTTAAAAGGCAGAATTGGCTAAATGCGGGGAAAAGAGGTACAAAAGCTCACTGAAGAAAATAAAAATTAAACCTAGGGAAGTGGAAGTTAATGACTCAATGAGACATTTTTTTAAAAAAATTTTAAATGGAAAAATAAGAAAATGTGAAATCTCTCATTAGAAAAATAACTAACATGGAAAATAGATTGAGGAGAGATAAATGAAGAATTACTGGATCCCTGAAAGTCATGATCAAAGAAAGAGCCTAGACATCCTATTTCAAGGAATTATAAAAAAATTACCTTCATCTCCTGGAAGTGGGGGAAGGGGAGTATAAAATGAAAGATCCCAAAATGAAAATTCCCAAGAATATTATTCATGGCTAAATTTCTGAGTTTGAAGGTGAAAGAGAAACTTTAAGTAGGAAGATAGAAACCATTCAAGTACTATGGAGCAATAATCAGAATCCATAAGATTTAGTGGCTTCCATGGTAAAGAAGAGTACCTGAAATATGATTTTCAGGAGGTAAAAGAGCTGGGATTACAATTAAGAATAACGTACCCTGCAAAACTGAATATAATCTTTCAAGGGAAAAATTCTTAAAATAGAGGACTTTCAGGCATTCTTCATAAAAGACCAGAGCTGAATAGAAAATATGATGTTCAAATAGAAAACTCAAGAGAAGTATAAAAAGATAAAGCTAAAAGAGGAATCTTAAAGAACTCAATAAAGTTAAATTATATAGATTTCTATATGGGAAGATGATGCATGTGCCTTCTAAGAATTTTATTATTATTAGGGCAATTAGAAGGATGCTACATAGAAAGGTATAAAGAGTGAGTCAATTATATTGGGATGCAAAAAAAAATAGGTGAGAAAGAAGGATGCCCTAGGTAGAAGCAGGAGAGGGAGGCTGGGGAAAATGACCTCACATTATAGAGGCACACAAACACTGGAGGGGGAAAGGAAGCAGGGCAACGCTTCAACCTCACACTTCTAAATTGATTCAAAAAGTCACACACACACACACACACACACACACACACACACACACACACACACANTGATTCAAAAACACACACACACACACACACACACACACACACACACACACACACACAAAACTGGTAATCAAAATCTATCTTACCCAGCAAGAAGTAGGAAGGAAAGGGGATGGGGGGGGGCAAGTGATAAAAAGGAGGGTTGATAAAAGAAGGCAATGGTCAGAAGCAAAAGAGACTTTGGAGAAGAAACAGGATAAAAAGACCTCAGAGAGGAGGATAAACAGAAGAAAATAAGATGGAAGGAAATGCACAGTTAGTAATCATTACTGTGAATGCCTAGTTTTTTATTTAAAATTTCTGCATCCATATTTATTATGGAGATTAGTCTGTGATTTTCTCTGTTTCTGCTGGCAAGGAAATTACAGTGATATGTCACAAGGATCATTCACGATGACCAGGTGGGTTTTATATGAGGAATTCGGGGCTGGTTCAATATTAGGAAATTAGAATAATAGACCATGTCAATAACAAAACTAAGAAATCACAAGATTATATCAAAAGAAGCAGAAAAGGCTTTTTGACAACACAGATTCCTATTAAAAACAATAGAAAGCATAGGAATAAATGCAACTTTCCTTAAAATAAGGAATACCTATCTAAAACCATCAGCATGCTTTATCTGTAATGGGGACAAGCTAGAAGCCTTCCCAATAAGATCAGGAGTGAAGCCAGGATGCCCATTATCACTACTATTATTCAATATTATACTAGAAAATGCTAGCTTTAACAATAAGAGGAAAAAAGATGTTATAATAGGCAATGAAGAAACAAAATTATCACTCTTTGCAAATGACATGAGGGTATACTTAGAGAATCTTCAGAAACCACTAAAAAATTAGTTGAAATAATTAACAACTTTAGCAAAGTTGCAGGATATAAAATAACACCCCTCCATTAAATCATCAGAATTTTTATAAATTACCAACAAGGTCCAGCAGCAGTAAGAGATAGAGAAATAAATTTCATTTAAATTAACAGTAGAATTAACATAAAGTATTTGTGAGTCTACATGCCAAAACAACCCAGGAATTGTAATGAACTTAATTGCAAAACAAATTAAGTCAGATCTAAACAACTGGAAAAATATTGCTCATGGGTAGGCCAAGCAAATATAATAAAAATGGCAATTTTACCCAAAGCACTTATTCAGTGCTATGCCAATTTAACTGCCCCAAAATTATTTTATAAAGCTAGAAAAAATAATAGCAAAATTCATCTGGAAGAACAAAAGGTTAAGAATATCAAGGAAATCAGTGGAAAAAAATGTGAAGGAAAGTAGCCTAGGAGTACCAGACCATAAACCATACTACAAAGCAGTAATCATCAAAACACTCTGCTTTGGCTGAGAAATAAAGAGTGGTAAGCCAGTGGAATAGATTAGGTACGCAAAAACCTAGAAACAAATGACCATAAGTTATTTAGAATTTGATAAATCAAAAGATACAACCACTCGGGACAAGAATTCACTGACTGACAAAAACTGTTGGGAAAACTGTAAAATTGTATGGCAGAGACAGGAATTAGACCAACTTTGCACACTGTATACCAAGTTAAGGTCAACATGGGTACATGAGCTAAACATAAAGAACGATACCATAAACAAATTAGAAGAGCATAAGATAGTCTGCCTGTCAGAACCATGGATAAGAATTTAGGACCAAACAAGAAGTAGAGAACATTATGAAGTGTAAAGTGGATTATTTTGATATCAAATTAAAAAACAAATTAGAAGAGCATAAAATAGTCTGCCTGTCTGATCCATGGATAAGGGAAGAATTTA
Organism: Gracilinanus agilis; assembly: GCF_016433145.1. Lineage (NCBI taxonomy): Eukaryota > Metazoa > Chordata > Mammalia > Didelphimorphia > Didelphidae > Gracilinanus > Gracilinanus agilis. The sequence continues at coordinate 543,584,801 of NC_058131.1, read as the reverse complement.
GGACCAAACAAGAGGTAGAGAACATTATAAAGTGTAAAGTGGATCATTTTGATATTAAATTAAAAATTTTTTTTGTTTGTACGTATCCAAAATTAGAAGGAAAGCAGAAACTTGGCGGGGGTGGGGATTTTTGCAGCAAGTATCTCTGATAAAGGACTAAGTTCTTAAACATATAGAGAACTAAGTCAAATTTATAAAAAAATAAGTCATTCTCCAATTGATAAGCGGCTAAAGGTCAGTTTTCAAATGAAGAAATCAAAGTCATTTATATAGACATAAGAAAAAATGCTCTTATAATCACTCATGATTAGAGAAATGCAAATTAAAACAACTCTGAGGTACCACCTTACACCTATCAGATTGGCTAATATAACAGAAAAAAATGACAAAAATGCTAAATATTTGAGAGGATGCAGGAAAATTGAGTCATTAATATACTATTGATGGAGTTATGATCTGATTCAACCATTCTGGAGAGCAATTTGGAACTATGCCTAAGACTCTAAAACCGTGCATCAATACCATTACTGGGTCTGTATCCCAAAGAGATACATTTAAAAAAAAAGAGGTTGGGGGAAGACCCATTTATACAAAAATGTTGATTTTTTTCTTTTGTGGTAGCAAAGAACTGAAAATTGATCAATTGGGGAATGGCTGGACAAGTTGTGGTATATCATAGTAATAGAATATACTATTGTGCTATAAGAAATGACAAGCAAGACGATTTTGGAAAAATCTTATAAGACTTCCATGAACTGATGGCAAAGTGAATAGAACTAGAAGAACATTATACACAGTGACAGCAACATTATTTTCCTTTCTTTTTTTTAAGAATATTTTTCCATGGTTACATGATTCATGACTTTTCTCACTCCTCTTCCCTCCCCATTCCCAGAGCTGACAAGCAGTTCCACTGGGTTATATACATATCATTGTTCAAAACCTATTTCCATGTTATTCATATTTGCAGTAGGGTGATCTTTTAACATCAGAACCCTAAGCATATCCCCATTGAACTACGTGATTGATCATGTTTTTCTTCTGCATTTCTGTTCCCACTGTTCTTTCTCTGGATGTGGACAGCATTCTTTCTCATAACTTCCTGACAGCAATATCTAAGTATTCTAAGTAATGAAGGGATCCAAGACAATCCCAGAAACTCATAATGAAAAATGCCATCTGACCTCTGAAAAAGAACTGATGGAGTCTGAATACACATTGAAAAATATTCTATTTCATTTTTTCTTTTTTTTGAGTTATCTTTCACAAAATTACTAATGTGGAAAAATGTTTCTTATGATTGCAGATGTAAAATTTATATCAGATTGCTTTCCCTGTTAAGGAGGAGAGAGGGCAAGGAAGAGAGTGAGAGAAGGCAAGTCAGGAGAAGGGAGAGGATTTAGAACTCAAAACTTTAAAAAATGTTAAAAAATTGCTTTTACATGTAACAGAAAAAATGAAGGTAAAATACATCTCTGGAGAAAACTCAATGGGAATATAAAAAGAGTATACTAGATTGCCTCTGAAGTAAAATTTAAATACAATCCAATGAACTCAAATTAAATGCAACGAGCAAATCTGGTCCTTAAGAAGTGATGACATAATACACTACCCTGGAGAAAACTATAAGAATGAAATGTTGCTTAGTAAACTTTATTTGAATTATTGTTCTTTGTTATCAGGAAGGGTTTGATAGAGAGAAGGGTAAGGAAATGGAAAATAACATAAAAAGACATTAATGAAGCATTAATTAAAAAATTAAAATTATTTCTAAGATCCATTAAGCTCTAAATTCTATTATTCTATTATAATTTAAACCCTTTGTTGGCAACTGGAATCAGTGTACTTTTTAAACCAAAAGACTTATTTCCCAATCCTAGAGAAAATTTGAACCACGATTTCAAATTTAGAAATATAAAGGTTACTTAGATTGGTGCTTTGTACAATTTTGAGAGGTAATGTGGATCAGAGGTATCAAAACTGCAGGGCCTGTGGCAACACCACTCCCAAATATGGCAGAACCAGATTAAAATCTAATTGGAATTAGTTAACAAAATAAAAATATGATATAAAAAAAAGATTATGTCAATATGTGGTTTTCAAGTCAGTATGATCCCACAAGGATCCTTCTGTATAGTTTAGTGGCATCTGTTGCTATTTGAATTTGGCACAATTGTCACAGATCATTCCTAGGGTAGAGAGACAATAAAGCTGAATAAAGAATAGAACTGTATAGTCTACTTTTTTTCAGGATTTCCTTAGTTGGTTCTTCAATGAGTTTTCATTCCCTTATTAATATAGTAGTAGAAATTCCCCAGTTTCTTGGAGCTGTATTTAAAAATAAAACCTCATTCCTTGGTGAAATTTTTAAAATCTGATTGATAAATCATGTCACTACTCCTTTCAATTTCTATAAATTGAATTGGTGATAATTCTCTCTCTAAAATGGGAGTTAGAAAAAGTATGGTATTAAAGTTACAAATACCTTCTTCCTTGAAGTCACTTATCATTGAAGTAACTTATCAAAGATCCATTTGCAAACCTTTATTTCCATTTTTAACATGTAGGAGGATCCCCAGTCTCCCTCTATTGCCTTTTTTCTAGTGCTATTTAGGTCTGCATTTCCCCAAAGTTCAGAGGTTTTAAGCAAAGGATTAAAAAAGAGGTGGCACTGGCCACGACTAAGCTCAATTTCTTTTAAATGGAAGAAGTAGGTTTCTGTAAATACCTTCAAATGAAATTTCAGTCCATGGTCACTTAGAGATAATGCAATCTCTTTCTTCTCTTACAAATGTTTGAAATTGCTCTCCCACTGACAGACATCTAAAATAGTTATCCAGAAAGCAGATTTCTTACTTGTTAAGAGTAGCAGTAAATACCAAAGGAAACATATGAGCTCAGCCTTTACTCATTGGAAGCTCAACCAAACTAAAAAGCTGTCCCAGGTTTTCAAAGCAGTTGCAGGCACAGGGTGGTAACGCTGGTCTAAGTGAACTGAACAAACTTAGCAGGTGAAACTTTAACAAACAACATTTATTTTTCCTTATACATAAGTAATTCACAGTCTGTACTTCACATCGCCTTCAAAGAAAGGTGCTGCTATGCCATCATATTTTACTATTATTGAACAAGCAATGACATTCTCATTAACGTAATAAGACAATTTGCTGGTTAACAATTAGATACACAGACACCAGTTCCAATACCTCAAGAACATGTTTTTGGTCATAACCAAGGAAATACATTAAAATATGACAATATTTGCAAATATAATACAAGCAAATAATATTTAACTCTGCATAGTTTATACAATATGTGGTGGTAATAAATAATATCACCAATCTCATCAACTATTTGTTAACTGGCCACAAAAAAGCCCAACATTCATTTGAAGTGTGGCATTGTATGCTCCATTGGTATGATTTTAATATAGCTTTAAAAATGGTGTCTTTTTTTTTCTTGGATACAAGAAAAAAGTACTAAACTGGACTAAGAAAACAAGTTTTGGTTCACTTACAAATATTCCATGTTCACACATTACATTCCTAATGTGAAGGCAAGTATTTAAATAGAAAATCTAGCAGTCGAAAAAATGTGAATGTAATTAGAAAGAAAACATTGCATTTAAGTTTGCGTTCAGGTGCAGGTTACATATAGTACTTGCCCAGTAGAAACACTAACAAGAAAAAAATTCAGCAGAAAAGAACAGATGGGTCTCACACTGCAGTACATGGGTTCACTCTGTTCCATAGTAAAGTGTTTTGTTTTTTTTTCCTTTCTGGTGACCTGGAACTCTTCAGACTTTCATTAACAAGATTCTATCCTTCATTACAACAAATAAGAAAATCGCAGGCATGCTTTCAATCAGTGGCAAGAACTGGAAGAGAAACCTGAATCAGCATCAACATTTTCAGATTTTATTTTGATGTCGCAGTGCTTTTTCACCACTGTGGCCTGTTAGTATCTAATGCTTCCTGAATCAGATTTGCTAAATGCCATAAAGAATGCTAACCCTTCACTACACTAGGTATAATTTGTCAATACGTTAAGTCATTACAATACAGTGCATGCACAGCCATCCTACCCGCCTATAGAGAGGCAGGAAATGCTCAAAATAAGTCAGCTGCTTTAATCAAATTCGATGTGAACATAGATTTGCAATATTTTATACTGTTTTCAATTTGTCAAAAACAGCTCAGAAAGCACAATTAGTTCTCTTACTGGATTACTACTGCAGCTTTTTAAAAATTTAAAGGTATATATAAAAATAATGCCCAAATCCTTAAGTTTACAGAATGTCAAAAATGCTATTAGGGATGTTAAAAGCATTAGGTAAAACTCTCATCTTCAGTGTGCCATCTGCTCCACAGGAGAAGAGTCGATTGCCTGGAACTATTTCAATCTGCATGACTCCAGCCCCAAGATTTCTGAATATGGACTGTTTGGCATGTTCATTTTTAAATGAATGAATTAAGCCATGGCCTGTCAGTCTCCACACCTATTTGAAAAGAGAGTATTATAAAGTTAACTAAAGAAACTTCTAGTTATTAAAAAATTAATAATTAAGCAATGGAAAACTAGAGATCAATGACGATACTGTCCCAATCAAGGCTCCCTTCTTTACTTTCTCAAACTTCAATCCCACCTCAACTTCCCTAATTAAATTTCCATATTCCCACTCAGTACAGCCTTTCTACTTATTGGGTGATTATAAATCCTGAACAATCATGACAAATTCTTGAATGCATTGTTAGTGCATTCAAATTACAAAGACTTAATTTAACATAATGTGAAATTATTTCACTGCGTTTCCAAATGAACCCTTAAGTATCTTTTAAAAGTACTGTGCTCGTGGCAGGTGATGCGCGCTGCCAGTGAACTGGCACATGCTCCTAGAGGGACTTAAAATCGGGGGACTGCATGGCCAGCAGATCACAGCCATTTCCCTGATACTCGAGGACTACCCTTCTGGGTTCCCAGGATCAGAGGCATAGCTCTGTCTGGTGGCGAGATTCCTAGACTGAGAAGAGGCAGGGGAGAGGAGGAGGACGGCTGCACATAATAGTTTCGAGCATGCCAAGAATTAAGTAGGCCAAAGGGAAAGTCTAGAGAGGACTGCTAAGGCAGGGATAAGGAAACAGAAAAACAATGGTCAGATTCAAGAAAGAGTCGGGCCTGAAGGAGAGAACAAGTCACAAGCTCACAAGAACTGGGTCCGCCGTGCGCTAAAACGCTTTGGGAGCAAAGGGCTCCTCAGACGTAGCGCCTGCTCAGGGTCAAAACGGGTCTCCAAGAGTCAGCAGGCTCGGTCGGAATGAGAGAGTCTCACGGTGTCAGGCAATTCTTGACCCTGGGCTTCCTTCCCCCACATCTGCCAATGGATACTTGGGGTGTTGTACTAACTCCGTAAATGGGTGTGAAACTTATACACGCCTATCACATCGTGTGAAATTATTCATACTGCTTGCAAACGAACACTTAAGGATCTCTTAAAAATGACTAACCTGTGGAAAACAATGAAGAGGCATACTTGCTAACATCACCATGAAGAAACTAATTTTGAAACTTAAGCATTTTAAACACATAGCCACAAACTGGTGATTTCTGTAGCAAGTCACCACATTTTTAAAAGCATTGTTCTCCCCCAGACTGTCGCCATCATATAATCCAATGGTTTGTGTTTTCTAAATTATTAATAATAGCTCAAAATTACACATCATTTTAAGGTTTACAAAATGCTTCCCATGCAATACCTTCCTTTGATTTTTATAAGGAATCAGAAGCACATTGACTTACTTTTATGTTCCCCTCTGCTGATCCAGTAGTAAAATATTCCTCACAGGAGTCTAGAGCCAGGGCCTTAATAGCTGAGTCATGGGCCTGGAATGTATGGATTATTTGTCTCTGTCGAATGTCAAATATACAGACCCAGCCTTTCCTTCCTCCAGAGATTAGCAGTTGCTGCTTAGGTGCATACTGAAGCACTGTGGCACCATGCTCATGGCAGGTGAAGCCTGAGGAAGAATGTAAACAAACATTTCACACATTCACATTTCTGCTCTGGCAAATCTGAAAAAATTTATCATCTTTTACTCTTTCAAATTACACAGAAGCTACACTTCATTTGTCCTATTATTTATTCTGTTTATTCGTGAATATTTTTTGTTCTAATAGAAGAGGTGAAAGACTGAAGAAATGGAAAACATGGAATATCACAAAAAAAAGAAATTAAATATAATTTAATAAGTGAGAAATGATGAATTACTGACATAGAAATAACTTATGAATCAACAATCAATCTGTGCTAACAAACCATCAATTTAATAAAGCAAAGCACAAAATCAACATCAAATTAGAAGATGAACATGAGATGATAGGTATGAGATTACCAGATATATATATATACATATATATATATATTTTTAATTGGATGCCACTTACATCAGTAACTTTATGACAAAATTAAAAGTTATGTTTTTGAAAATCATAAAAAAGTGGCTGGGAGGCAGCTGAGTGGCTCAGTGGATTGAGAGCCAGGCCCAGAGACAGGAGGTCCTGGGTTCAAATCTGGATTCAGACACATCCCAGATGTGTGACACTGGGCAAGTCACTTAACCCTCATTGTCTAGCCCTTACCACTCTTCTGCCTTGGAACCAATACTCAGTATTGATTCTAAGACAGAAGGTAAGGGTTTAAAAAAAAAAGTGGCCCTCAAATATATTATCTTTTGAATACCACAATTAAATGTGGGATCACACCACCCTACACATAATTTNGAGAGAGAGAGAGAGAGAGAGAGAGAGAGAGAGAGAGAGAGAGAGAGAGAGAATATGTATGTGTGTGTGTGGGAAGATACAGGAGGATGCAGGATAGTTAACCAACATACCTGCTGTCATTGGATTGTCCAGATGTGGCAACTAGACTTGAAGAGGTAATAAATGCAAAGTCACTTGTGGTTTTACTGTGGCACTGCCAACTCTATGGGAAACAAAGTGTAATTGTCTTAGCTAAACAACTAAAAAGCACTAAATATCATATACTTTTTTTTTAAACCCTTACTTTCCATCTTAGAATGGGGTTAAGTAACTCACACAGGGTCACACAGCTATGAAATATCTGAGGCCAGTTTTGAACCCAGGACCTCCCATCTCCAGGCCTGGCTCTCAATCCACAGATTCTCCAACCTGCCCCCTAAATACCAAATATCTTTAAAACACAGTCCTCGTGGTGACATATCAAGCACAATGGCTATAACATCTTTTCTAAAGTCACTGTTATTATAAAAAAGGAGTGAGTGGTACAAAGATATCTCAAAATATTTAAGAAATATGCAAAAATATGGTAACTAAAATGGATTAGTAAAACACAGATACAAAGATCACCAAAATTAAACAGATCAAAAGATGTCAAAAAATCTCGGGCATGCTAAGGAATTATTATTCCAGTCCAGTGCCATACATCACAGAAACAGTGAACGATACACTCTTCTCACATGCTTAAATGAAAACATGCTTAAATTATCAATGTTTTAATAAGATGAAAAGCATTATTAACTAATCCTATGGTTAGGCTGGTTTCGCCTTTTATTATCATCATTTTGGTAAAATTCCAGAAGAAAATGCCAGGTGTTTGCGAATTAATTTCTTTAAAAATGTATTTTCTCTCAGGCTATTATAGGTTCCTTAATTCCTGCTGACTTAATCAAGATCTAGTGTAGGCACTTAATAACTTTCCTGACTAGTCCTCAAGAATGGACATTTCCAGTCTAGTAATTTTCATGATTACTTTATGCCTGGGAGGCTTTAAAGGCCTTAAAGAATCCTTAAATCTTAAAGAGTTTAATAGGGATCTTACAAGTCACTCAGACCATCTCCTACTCAAAATCTGTAATGTCCTTGACATAGGATCAAACAGCCTCTATTTGAATACTTATCCTGACAAAATTCAATACCTTACATGGCAGCCTGTTCCATTTTTTTTGGATAATTTTAACTAATGGAATTCATTTATCAATAAGCATGTCTTTACAGAACCATTTGTGCTAAGCACTAACATAAGGTAGAGTCTAAAACTTCATGAAGTATACCATCTAGGAAGGAGATAAGATGGAAACAGAAATGAGAAAAAGGACATTAAAAGAGTTTAAAAGGGATGTGATATAAAGTTCAAGGGGAAAGGAAAGGGCATCAGAGAAAGTTTCATGAAACAGTATTTGATTTGGATGAGAAAGACATATGCAGAGAAGGTAAGGGAAGGAGAAGGTAAGGGAGAGGGCAAGAAAGAGAGAGAAAAAGAGTTTAAAATTTAACTTGAAAGGTAACAGGGGATTAAATACTAAAGATTTTTTAAGAGAAGAATGACATGACCAGATATATGTATTAAAATAAAAAAGATTAATCTCAAAGCAGTATAAAGGATGGGCTAGAAAGGAGATAGTGAAGGTGAAGTGATCTCTTAGGTGATTACTGCTATATTTCCATAACAGCGGCAATGAGAGGCTGTAATGGGTAATGATGGTAGAACAGGAGGAAGAAGGGATTCCTGCTGAGACACATTACAGAGATTGAATCAATAAGAATTGGTAACTGAACATGAGATATCAAAGAAGAAAAGGTTTCAAAAAAGTTTCAAAACAGGAGCACAGGATAAATGGTAGTAACCACAGGAAAAAAATCAGTCAAGTCAGGAGACTAGAGATAGAAATTAGGAGTTTAAATATCACCTACACAGAGATGCTATTTATAGCCATGGGAGCAATCAATGGCAAGGGAGAGAATGCATACATAGAGAAAAGTGGGCAAGAAATAAAACTTTGGGGAACACTGACATCAAGGGTCCAAGAAAGATAATGAATCAGTAAAGAGAAAAAAAGACAAAAAAGAAGCATTTAAGGAGGCAGAAGAACCAAGAGAAGGTGGTGTCTCTAAATTCAGGGGAAGAGAATGTCTAGTAGATGGGGTGACCAACAGTACCAAAGGCACAGAAAGTTGAAAAGGATGAGGGCTGAATATGGGATATCAGAATTAGAGATTAAGGTGTCATTCCTAACCTCTGAGAAAACAGTTTTAATAGAGGGTAAGGGAAAAGTCAGAGTAGATGGTATAGAAGAGTAATGGGCAAACTACAGCCCGTAGGCCAGATGCAGCCCCCTGAAATGTTCTCTCTAGCTGTGGGACATTATTCCTAATCTGACGAATGCAATGAGTAGGATACAATACAATGAAACTTTGAAAAAGTTGCCTTAGAAAGAGACTGACAAATGAGTATTTCCTTTCCTTTGGCCTCCTCTTTAAAAAGTTTGCCCAGCACTGGTCTAGAAGAATGTGTAGTGAGAAAGTGGGCATTACGATTAGACAATTTTTAGTTTAACAGTGAAGGGAACGATGGAGAAACTATGGTAACTGAATGGGTGAAAAAGTCAAGAATGTTCTTTAGTTTGAGCTGAAATTTGCATCCAGATAACCTCTATTCATTATTTTTAATTTGGCTCTTTGGAGCCCTAATGATTTAGTCTGCATTCCAAATAAAAAATTCTTCAGTTTTTCTAGAGAATATTAAGCAGCACTGATGGGGAAAACTTACATAACAGCTGATAATAGCAGGCTTCCCACTTTTGTTTACTTATCAAGAAATTAGTAAATCACCATATATCAAATATGGATTAATAAAAGGATAAATTAATATGTTACATTAATTTGTCATAGTTAAAAGGCAGGGAAAGGAGCCAGCCAACTAATAAAGAGGAAAAGAGCCAAAGTCAGAATAATATAGCCAAAAAGAAAGGGATAGAATCTTAAGAAAAGGCCAGTGAGAACACTGTCAATGTTCAGTAGAAATAAGGAAGACTGAAAAGTTCGTGGATTTGAAAAGGGTTTTAATGACCCTGGACAAAACTATTTCAGTAAAGCATGAGGGGCAAAAAGCCAGATGGATTGCTAAAGGTTAAAAAAGGAAAAATACAGAGGCAGGTAGGTGGCTCAGTGAAAAGTCAGGTCTAGAGAGGAGATGTCCTGGGTTCAAATCTGACCTCAAATACTTCCTGGTTGTATGACCTTAGGCAAGTCTTGCAACCCCAATTTCCCTGTCTTACTACTCTTTTGCCTTGGAACTAATACTTAGTATTGATTCTAAGACAAAAGTAAGGGTTTTAAAAAAAAAGGAAATAGAAAGATGAAGTAAATGTGGCCAATGGGCACAGGCAGGAAGCCTAGCAGTGAGAGAGGCAAGAAATCACTGGAGATATTTAACAAGGGGAGAGCTGACCACTAGTCAGGCTGTTATAAACAGGCCTTCTGCTCGCTTAGAAGGTTCCTTTCAAGCACTAAGATTCTATAGGACCTCTCTGTGTACCCTCAAAACATAGGAAATCCAAAAAACTCACTACACAATTACATAATCAGAAATAGGAAATCAAAGTTTTCTGATGTGGATGAAGCCTGTCTAAATGTTTACTAAAGCAGAACACAGACTTGTGGAATGTTAGAACTGGAAGGGGTCTGAGTAATTATCTTGTCCAACTATCTGATGATGATGATGATGATGATGATGATGATGATGATGATGATGATGATGATGATGATGGTGGTGATGATAGCTTTCCTTTATAAAGTGCACAATAGCCTTAAAAGACAATATAAAGCAAAGATCCAGCATTTTAAAGATAACAAGTGATTTCCTCCCCAAAACTGTGAGGCTGTCCCAATATGATCTTAGTAAGGCTCAAAGAGTTAGTGCAGAGTCAAAAACAAGACAGAAAGGCAGAGCATGGAGCCACTGACCTAACTGAATCACAGTAGTCACCTTTGACTTTGAAAAAGAAATCAGGAGACACAATCAGATATCATATGCAGGACAAGGTTTCAAAGGAACATCTGTAGCTAGCTCCGTGTCTCCTGATCACGTTATTCTCTCATTGTAAAGGCCTTAAAAAACAAAATGTCTTGTAAATATTCTGGGAGTATGTTTCACATTACTTACCAAATAAGGTTTGGGATTGGACACAGTTTGATTTACTTGCCAAATACTTAGAAAACCCTCTCCATCGGCAACACCACACTGCAAGAATGATAAAATATTAAAAAATCTATGTTTCCAATCCTTTATTTCACTGACTAAATAGTTATGGCAAAAACAAGGTACATATAGTCAACCTTAATAGGTTTACCATAATAATTCCACTTTTGTGGTCACTTACCCCTCCCCCCATCTAAATATAACAAGTCTTTATCATTCCTTATTGTTTTTCCACAAGCAATTTGTCCCTCCACTTTGGGCCAACTGGACCTTAGAAAAGGTGCCTCTTGGAAGACTGACCTTGCCTCAGAGGAGCTACAGGAGCATCCTCTACCATACTGCCCACAGGCAGGGTTGTTGTTTAAAAAGGATTTCCATTCCTCTAAGTGGGTTACTTAAATTAAAAATCCATACCTGAAATCATGGATTCATAGACAGCTCGCCTGAAATAGCACTCAGGGAATGACTTCACCTCTGCGGCTGCATCCACAAGAAGGGCTTTAATCACCGCTTGTCAAAGGGAACCAAGAGCAATGCACTGCGTTCTCCAGGGTCAAGCTATTCCTTTTCACTTTTATATCCTTACTTTAATGCCTTCTGGGTGCAATTTTAGTCAGATTTAGGCATTTACCAAGAACTGACCTTGTTCCCTTGTGAACTGAAATACATCCTGGTAACTCTTGCATTGCCTGCTTGACGAAAGCACACCAGCTGCTGGGGCCGAGACCACTCGAACATTCGGATGCTGCCATCCTGAGCCCCTGTCAGATCTGAAACACGGAGAAGGAAGTCCCTAATGATGAAACAAGAGGGGTATTTCCAAGACAACAACTCATGTGGTACTTTACACTTGCTTCCCCCCCCCCCCCCCGCTTAAAAGAAGCTCCTAAAAGTCCCTGAAAGGCCTGCCCAAGGACCCACAGCTGAGCCTGGGCCTAGGATGCAGGAGTAGCCAAAGATCTTCAACTCTGCTTTTGTCACTGTGAAGAAGGTATTTTTACTTGTATCGACTAAATGATAAATAAGAGACTTACAGTACTGATGGACGGGATGTGATGTCATTCTCTTGACGTTATGAAGATTTCTTTTCATAAGCTTTAAAGGGAACATATGAAAGAAAGAAATTTGCCTCATGCTCCTCATGAAAAGATAAGCACAAATTTCTGGACAAGTTTTAATTTTTGGAGATTTGATTCCTCACAATTTGCATATAGTATAGAAATTATCTGCATACAAAAAGTGTTGGTTGGCATGTGATTTCCCCTCATGCTAAAACACTCAATTTAAGGACACTGTTTTTGATGTGAATCCAAAGCCCTTCCCTAGAAGCTACTGCAACAAGTAAATTATCATTAATCACTATACCTCTCAAAATAAAATTATATAACTTACAACTTATATATTATTCTTTCTTTAAAAAAAAGGCCATAAATGCCATAAATCTTTATGATAGATTACCCAAGGGCAGGTTCCTTAGGGTCAATATTATTATTTTTCTAAGGACAAATAATATATGGCAATATTATTTAACATGTTATATATAGTCATTTTAGTTCCATTAATGACTTTGTGGTTATAAACAAAAAATTTGTGATAAATTGAGTAAGTAGTTTTAACTACACAAATATTCCTCATTTTAATTCATATGTATAAAGGTGATATTTTCACATGAGGTTTTTGAATACAGAACCATCTGAGATCATGACTTGCTAAGTGTTAAAAAGCTCTTAAGGAGTCCTAAATGGCAACTTTGCAACTGATTGGGATCTCTTTGAATTGACTCATCACCTTATTTATCAGGGTGGCAGAGTTATATTATACAGTCACACGATGACTGCAGCATGATAATCTGAAAGAACTATCAGCCATAAGAAAGGTATTACCCCAATTAAGGTAACAAGAAAGGAATTAAGAATCACAATAGGATAGGAAGTGTGAAAAATATTGGGGGAGAGAAAGATGGAGATCAGATGACATGTTTTTGATGGGGTGACTGAGCCAAAAGTATAAGTAACTGCCTACATGGCATGATTTAGTAAGGATTACAACTTGGGACACTCACTCTTATAGATCCCTACACATAGCTGACTCCAAATTCCTACCATTAACATGAATCTTCAGTTAGGACATAGGCAGGAGATTATCTCCTAATGGGATTTGGAAGCAAGGTACTCTTCAAACAGAAAAGTAAAGCAACTGAATACTTTCTGATTGCAAAAAGTATTTATGGGCTAGAAACTGCGGACAGAATCATGCATCTAAAGGTTCTGTTCCTTCTTTAGCAGAAAAAAAGAACAAAGAATGAGAAGGAAGAGGAAGGATCCTTCAAGCTAATAATAGGACTAAAAAGGCAAAACTAAGGCCTTATCAAAAAGCAGAGTAAAATAAATAGAATGATTATGAGAAATAAACCCTTTGTACCATGCTTCAAATATGATATTAAATACTAATGATTGTGTTTATTTTGAGTTTCATTTTATAAATTATGCTAATTTACCTACTGATTCAACATGCCTCTGGCTAAAGTATGGTTGTTTGACCCCAAGATAATAACTAAAGCACTATTGTTCACCTGGTGCAATCCATCCCAATGGTAGAGAAAGCGCTAAAGAAAACTTTAACAACTTTGAGGGCTGAACTTATAAAATTAAATTATAATTTCTAAACACCTTGAAAATAGGTGTTGATTCATTTTTGTTTTAATATTCACAGTGCCTGGCACAAAGTAGTTGTTTAATAAGTGTTTTCTGATTATTCTTCACTGAGTGGCAGAGAGCAAGTGAAAGTCTTAGATAAAGGATGGTTAAGTTTCCACTGAGGACTGGGAAAGGTAATAAGCAAAGGAACAGTATAAACAACGGAACAACCTTCTAATAGATGGATGATAATAAAATAAAGTAGGGAATGACATTACCTCTCCCCCAAGAGAACCTAGAAGGCCACGCTGCAAATGGGGTAACTTTATCCCTACCTCATTCTTCTTTATTTCATTCATTCTTCCCCATTTTTTTCTTTCTAACCTACCCATTGACCCCGTTTCATAACAAATTATTGTTCACAACTTAAGTCACTTTCTAAATAGGCCACATTTCAAAGCTGGGCCAAGCTGAGTTAATGCTAAAATGATATTGGAAGAAATTAAGTAAGTACAAACCTAAATAGACTTTGACTGCAAATATTATTTCTATTATAGACCCTGCATACAAAAAAGGCCTACCCTTCAAAGAATAAATTTTCTGCATGTGAAATTAAACAGAAAAATATTTGCAGCAGGTATAAATATCCCTTTTTCAAAACAATGATATAACATAAATTACAAACATAAATAAAATAACTTCTTTTAAATTTGTAGTGTCAACACATTATATATTGATTCGTATTAAGTTGTATTTGTCAAAAGGAAACACATAGCTTAGATAACAATTTATTCTATAATTAACAGATTTATACAGAATGTAATAGTTTTCTCAGCACTTTCACATATAGTAGTCCTCAAATTACTCCTACCTGACAGATAAGAAGTCAAAGAAAAGTTAAGTGATTTGCATAAGACTGGAAGCTAATTTAATGGCATAACCAGGCCTCAAAGCCAGATTATAGGGTTGTTTTTTGAGGGAGAGGCAATGGGGATTGAATCCTCAGGATCAACTTTTTCTACTATCTCATGCTTTCTTTTTGTGGCATCACATTAAAAGAAGTGCTTGAATTTCAATTGGACATTTCCTATAGAAACTATAATCAGACTAAATACCTCTTTTAATCAAGTTGTTTCTTCTTCAATACTCTACCAAAATAATAGCCTATAGATTCTTCAAAACAAAATAGGATAATGTGAGAAAATTCCCCCTGCCCAAGAGCCCAATGAAACAATCACATTTTACATTCCTAACTAGTAAGAGCACTGACAAATTTTCTTGAACACTAATAGTAAACATCAGTCTCTTAAATTGACATTACTACGAGTAAATACAATTTTCAGCTACGGGAGCAAGTGCTGATCACTTTAAAGAAAAACTGTGTTCAGAGACAGCATACATACCACCCCGGCTCCAGTGCTTGTTTGCCCACTGCCTAGCCAAGGCAAAGAGGAAGACTGATGCACCTGGCTCATAGAAAAGGATGCCGACGGGGTCTGAGAAAGAGTTGTAGTAGAACCACGATAATCAATGTCATCAGAACTATGAGAGACAGAGAGAGGAAGAAAGAGAAAGAAGCATATTATTACTCTGGGGTTTCATTTCCCAATTACAATGCTACTTAAATCAAATATTCCATGGTATTCCATTACTATCAGGTAAAGGATTGATCCTACTGAGAAAAATCTGAGGTATACAGATTCCCTACTAAAGTGTCAATAGTTTGGAGACACTGATAGGCCATATTTATGTAGCCAAGAAGTTATATAAGTATTTGGTATACTGAGAAGCTGAGTATACTGCCCCGTCTGCTTATCTGAAAAATTAGAGCAAAGATGGAATCTATATTATTAGCATGAATTAGCTAGAAGGTCTGTTAAAAAAAAAAAAGCAAATTTAAGTCAATATGCAAGTCTCCTCATGAAGCTTATATCATTCATGATTTATGGAATGTTTTTAAAAGAATGCCTTATGAGTTCTAACAAAGTTGCTAAATAAATTTCTGTAAAAATATTCAAGATTAATGTAAAATGGGTTATATGAAATTTAGTACAATAGCTCTTTAACATAAGGGACACCTGCACAATTGAAAAGAAAATATTACATAAATAAAATTTTCAAAAGATAAAATATACATTATATATATATATATGTATAAATAAAATGGGGTTATCTTGGTAAGGACGCTGGATTGGTTTGCCATTTTCTTTTCCAGCTCATTTTACAGATGAGGAAACCAAGGTAAAAGGGATAAAGTGATTCATCCAGTGTCACCCAGTTAGTAAATTTCAAATTTCTGTAGTCATATTTGAACTCAGATCTTCCCCATTCCAGGTCCAGCCCTCTATTCTTCAAACTTATCAAACTTTTAAAGTAGGGCTAGCTGGCTCTAAACTATACCATAATGGACAATGACCCAGGAAAATTCTGAGGGATTTATTACAAAGAATGCTATCCACCTCCACTTCTTGGAATCAGAATGCAGATTTTTGCATTTTTTCCATACAATTTTTCCATTGTTTATTTGTGTTTATGTTTTGGGGTTTAGATTTTATAAGATTACTCACTTACAAAAATGAATAATATGGAAATGTTTTGCAGATAATACATGTATAACCCAGATCCAATGGCTTGCCAGCACCAGGAGGAGTAAGGGAAGGGAAAGAGAGAGATAAATTTGATATATAGCTTACGAAAATGTGTGTGTAACTTTGTTATAACATGTAATTGGCAATAAATAAATACATATCTTAAAAAAACAGAAAAAAATAAACTATACCCTCTTGAACCTGAATTCTGTCTAATGATGTCACAAGATGAGGGGAAAAGACATAAATTAGAAACAGAAACTGAAGCTTAAAGAGAAATAAATAGAACTTTAGTACTCTCAAGATCTTAGAAAACATGAAAGTTAATTTCTCATTTTACAGATGGAGAAAATGCTTCTGGAATCACATAAACTTCCTTGGGAGTTAACCATAAAGAGACTAAAGCAATTCAAGTAATTTCTATAAAGATTATTTTATTAATATCATGGAATTAGAGCAGGTCCTTTTTAAGTACGAAAACTTCAATATTGTTTTATGTATTAAAAGCTATACTAATAAAAGTGACCTGTATTGCTTACAATATTTTATTGCTTTCTTTGACCAAATGGTATAAGAAATTCAATGTTTCATCAGTGATCACTCATTCAGAAAAAAAATATATATATATGTATATAGTGCCTATTACTTGAGAAGCACTATGGTTTATAGAAAGATAGTTGCTACCCTCAAGATATTTCAAATCAAGCTGGGAATATGTCCAGAAATGCATACAAATTACCATACTATAAAAATAAATTCTATCAGTCTATTAGCTTTAACTAAAAAGATTAGGATATCCTGCTGGCATCTTCAAATAAAATAATGGTAGCACCCCATGAAAAACCAGTGAGGTTCTTGGAGAAGAAATAAGGAAATTCTCATGGTTGAGAGAATTGGGATGAACTGCTGTACAAAATTTGTATTCATGGCCAAACAAAATTTCTCCAACTAATGTTTTTGTATATGGCAATTAAGTATGTAAAAGAATTTGTTGATTTGAATTCCTTTGTTTCCCATTCATCTATTATCTAGCTTTACAGATGCCTCAACAGGTCAATTCAAATAATTGATTAATTAAGCCAACTGTGTATTTAAGAGGGGTGGGTCCCAGCAACCCTCAAAACCGACTAATACAACTAATAGGATGCTCTATACCGGATGCCTTTGTTAGATAAGAACATCACTTTGATTGACAAGATTCAAAAATATAAACTTGATATGAATGAGGCCTAGAAATTCCTATTAAATCAATCAAAGGTACAAACTAGGGAGAATTGAATGAAAGCATATGTGCCACAGGGGAAATCTGTGGTTGGCTAAAAATGATCAAGCATGTCCAGGGAGGAATGGATCAAATAGAAATCTAGTTCAGAATCCACCATTACACTGGCAAGTAATCCTTGTGATGGAGCAATTCCAGCCAACACCACAAAAAGCAATTGCTTGGGTGGGAGGAGGTTAAGTGCTTCTCTCTTCCCTACCCCTTGACTGGAAAATGACCTTGTGAACATTTAAAGATCAAAAGATTCAGACTTCCCATTGGAAAATAGTGGTGACATCCCCAAAATAGCAGTAGTTGATGAAAATGTATAAATCAAGTCTGAAATCTCAGTGAACATACTGAGGAAAGGCAATTTTCAAGACTCTAAAAATGCATCAAATTTCGTAAGAGTTCCTCAAAAGGAGAAAAAGGCTTCCATTAACTTTGAACTTATGGGAAGTCTCTTTGCTACACATGTGCCAAGTCCACTTTCCCTTGTCCTTTCTCTATGTACTTGTAAGGATGTCTTAGAATTTTGGGAAGTGTGTTCTATAAGAACTGTTCTTACTTTACACTTTGCCACATTAGTAAATACCCCTTTCTAAAGTCTAAGTCTGTCTGACTAATAATCAATGAGGATCACAACAGATGGAGATTCATAAGTGATAATATTAAACATACCTCAGTTCCTCAGGGTTTATCCCTAGAACCTTGAGAAATAGTCAGCCACCCTCTAGGGACCCAATCTGTCAAGTAGGGGTTGGAAAATTGTGTTACAATAACCAAATTTTTAAATAAAATCAGTTGTTTTACTAAAAAGGCAAGGTTGCTAGGAAATAATAAAACTTGAACTCTTCTATGAATGGAGACAAAAATCCACTCACATAAGGGTTAAGATCTAAGATGGGAGAGAGGAGAATAAGAATAAAGTTTGGGCTATGATGCAAATAATTACCCTGGTACAGATAGTTTATGTGATTTAGGGCCTACAATACGGAATGAGGTTGGTTCACCAACCAAAGAGGCTACTCACTGAAATAATCAAATAAATTAACACTTCTGCTACTATATTAACAGAAAAACATAGATATACTTTTCAAAATAGTACAGATTTCTTCTATAACTCTTTAGTGTATTTTCTGACTTTAAATAAACAACACAACAAAAACAAACCTTTTTGATTCTCTGTCATACTCTTCTCCAATCCATACATATGACTGACAGGCCAACAAAGAAGAAACATCAAGTTCTTGAACATCATGAGTTGATGCCAGGACAATTTCATTTATGTTTGCCTATAGAGGAGAAAGAGTTCTGAATAAAGAACTTGAATGGCATATTTATTATAATTGTATATAATGTTTAAAGATTAAAGGAAATACATTTTCTTACCTTGTTAACTGCAAATGCCATAATCATGTCAGATTCTTTATGGATAATTTTTGCTTTCCCTCCTGGATAGCCAAGATCAGCTTCAACCTACAAAACATGTACCACCAGGCTTTAACTACAGGTCCATGAAAAAAATATGTACATATTAACAAAGTGAAAAATAAATACATGCAAGAAAAAGTAAGTAGCCTCAAGATTAACCTTGACAAATTTGTTTAAATCCCCCACTGCATTAAAAGCACCCAATTTGCAAAAGCTTCTCTTTGTGATTACAGGATTCTGATGATCAGGTGACTGTCACAAAAGACATCTAACATATCTTTTACTGGTAGTCTATTATAATAATAGACTTCTTCAGTTTGTTCCAAAAGTGTGTACAGCTACTTCAAGATGAAGATGTGAGCTTCAAAGAGGTCAAAGTGAAAAATGGGGCATGAAGAAGCCACAGTAAAGAAAAACCCTTGGAAGTATGAGAAGTAAAAGAAGAAGAGGAAAGAGATAAAGAAGCAGAGCTGAAAAAAAAAGTTAGTAGGAAGGGGGAAAAAAAGGTGTGATGGATAGAAAAAAAAAAGAACATTGGGAGGAAAAGGGCCAATAAAGAGGGGGGGGGGAAGATAAAACTATCCAAGAGCAGACTAAAAATTAAGGGTAAAGTGAACAAAGAGAGAAAAGAGGGAAGAAGATATATGAGTTAGACATCTAAATGTTGGTTCATTACATTTAAATAACAGTTGCAAGAGAAAAAAGAGAAAATAAAAATATAATATGTGACTGAGTTGAGAGGGGGAACAATAACCATTCTGCTTCTAATTAGTTTGGCAAATTTTTATAGGTCTCTGTTAGTATTACAGAATAAAGAGCTGGTTTCTTGGAAATTTTATATGGGATCTTAATATAGAAATTTGGGACAGATACTACCTTGTTTGGGCAATCTTCCACTACGAAGTTTTGTTTGACCTGCTCTTCAAGATCTTCTACAGACTATACAACATCACACGGTCACAAACACAAAACACATGCATGAAATAAATGTTTAAAAGAAATGAAAATATTACAATGGAAATGACTACCCCACCACTAAAAGAAAAATATCATTATAAATTATTTTTAGAAGCACAAAAATAAAATGTTTAAAAGAAAAATTAATTTAAATGTGATGTCAATTACCACAAAATGTAAAAATATGGCAAAATAGCTGGAGACACAGCACAAACAAGTTCAAAGAATATTTCTTTTAAAAGTCTCTATATTCTAATTTTCTTTTTTCTTGCATAATTTACACTTATATTTAGAACTATAATTTTTAAAAGAAAACATCCATGGTTGGGGTGGAAAATCAGTGAGATGTCAATGAATAAAAAGGTTTTACGAGAAAAAAAAAAAAAGGTTTTACGCCCTTTGTGGACTTTTGTGCCTTCTTCCATGAGCTTAAATACTCAATATTTCTAATAAAATGCTAAGTTATGCCTAAAATGAGACAAAAAAAACAGGAATTCCCTTTGATCTTATTTTTCACAGACTCTACATCCACATTTCCAATACGTTGGAGATAAAGGAGAAATAACAATGATTAAAACATCCTCCTCAGCTGATTTTGCTAACTACCTAATAATTCAGAGGAGGTTCCTATCTCCAAATCCAAATTAAAATACTCATATGACATGGTTAAATGACAATTTTCTAAACTGAGAGAATGGAGATAAGCAAAACAATTAAGATGGGTAGGTTAATTCCAAGCTGAAGGAGATAGATGTTCTTTTCACTCTACCAGAAATTTAAATAAGAAAAAAAAAACTATGACTATTCTCTATAAAATCAGAGAGACCTTCAATATTCTTCCAATTCTAGATATTGGAACTAGGGTCTCTCACTCCCTATGTGAACACACCCAGGTATTGGTCACTTCTTAGTGCTGAATCCAAATTTCTCCTGGGCAATTTTAAACCTTTGTTCTATCTACAAAAAAAGACTAATGAGAAATTACTTGCCAGGACGTAAGCAATAATACCCTCCCAGATGGAGAACTATCAAGAGCCACCCTCTTTCAGCTTCCTCTGAATTAAATATACTCCCTTTGCCTAGATTCATGGGTTGTATTTCCCAAAGCATTAAATATTTTCATTCCTCTATTTTAAAAAAATTGCTTTTAGCCATTGTCCCCAAACTAACTGATGTGCACTAATAAAGGCCCTTTCTTGACCCACAATCTGTGAAAAGGCAATTATTTCAGAGTTCAAAATTGTTATCCTCTCAAATTCCTCCTTCTTAAACCTCAGGACTTTACCAATCAATTAAGAGAACCTTGAGAGTTTGAGGGGATGTAAGAGATCATTTAGTTTAATCTCTATGGATAAATAGCTCATATTTAGCTGGAAGACCACTGAATATCCATATCTCATTCAGTTTCTTCTCTGCAAAGGCAATGCCCTTCTATGTTGTATTTTCACCTTTGTAATTCACCCTTCCTATGAGAATTACCCTGCATTTACTCCTACTTGAGTTCAATCTGTCCATTTCTAAAGGCTACTAAGTAAAATGACTTACAAAAGTTACAAATTGCGAAAAAAGTTAAAATTACAAAACTACCTTTACTTTATTTCCAATCATGAGTGCTCAAGCAATCATAATTTGAATTAGGTTTGTTTAAATTAAGAGTTTAAATATTCCTAAAAACCTTTACTTAGAAATGTAATTAAGGGTACAGCTGGGTAGCTCAGTGGATTGAGAGCCAGGCCTAGAGATGGGAGGTCCTAGGTTCAGATCTGGCCTCAGATACTTCCTAGCTGTGTGACCCTGGATAAGTCACTGAACCCCCATTGCCTAGCCCTTACCACTGTTCTGCCTTGGAACCAATACATAGGATTGATTCTAAGGCAGAAGGTAAGAGTTTTTAAAAAATGTAATTCAATGTGAAATTTCTTTGTAGCCAAGTAAAAGGAAATATATTTTTTGACTTTGTTATAACAGATACACTCTGGAAAAAAGCTTTGTTTCTAAACTAACTTAAGGTTGGTTTGAACTACTGTGGACCTACTATGAAAATGGAATCATGTGGACTTTACTTTCAAAATAGTTGCTAGGAGTCTCAGATGTCTATGAAGGACAGTGTGTTCCAATGATTAGTTATACAAAGTGCTTAAAGATTTTTAAAATTTAATCATAATTAAAATAAAAAATATAGCAATGACTTAAATTGGAAAATTAAAACATAAAATGGCTACTAACTATAAGATAAAAGTATTTCTTTTATCCAATTACCTCACTCTGCTTTCTTTTCTTAGTAAATATATATCTAATAAATGTCTCTTGAAGGATTTCTTGTTTAACAAGGAAATGCCAGAGTCGTTTAGCTGGAAATGCAGAGGAATCTCTGGACCTAGAGAAAAAAACAAACCAAACATCATTTTAGTTGAAAGAACATGTTGTCCATCCAGCAATAACTTGCCACATTTGGATCAAACTAAGGAGCTATGTAGAAGCTTTTGCTTAAGGTCAGAAGCCCAGGTCCCAAACTGAGAGCTGGGGAATAAGATTTCAAAAAGCTATAAATTCTATCCAAGCAAATTCCCAGCCACAGTATTAGAACCAAGTTAATATCAAAAATAAAACCTAGACTTTTAGGCAAAAGGAAACTAAGGAGAAAAGGCAAATAAATTTAGAATAGGTGGGAAACCAGGATTAAACTATAAAAACATTTGTAAACTATGAGCTTTTGACCTTTTCATCTAAAGTGCCTCATGGCAAATTCCCTTTAAATATTTAAGTGCCATATTATTCCAAAAGTGGAATTGGGGGAAAAGGAAGTATGTAGTCTTCTCATAGGGTAGTAATGGTGAACTTTTTAGAAACCCCTGGTGGTGTTTGGAGGTGGGGATGGGCTCCCAGCCGGCTGGGGTGGCCTCCTGCCACCACAGGACTCATCCCTGTATCCAGCTTCTCTGGGGCTGTCTCTTGGGCTACAACCCAAATAGGGGCTGGAGCAGGGAGCAGAGGGAGTGCAATGAGCCTTTGGGGGTGGGGTCACCCCCCAGACTGGCAGCTGGAGGGGAAGGAAGAAAGTAGAGATCTTTTAGGGGGTGGGGCAGGGCCAAAGACCCCACCCCCAACCCTGCAGCCCCAAGTCCCAGACAGAGAAGGGAGAAAGGGAGGGGAGTGGCTTAAGCGCAGAGGGGCGCCGGGGATGGCACAGCGCCTGTGCCCACAGAGATGTCTCTTTGTGCCATCCTTGGCATGTGGGCCATACGTTTGCCATTACAGCCGTAGGTGTGGGGGATCACAACAAACAAGAAGTAGTTGCAACTTGAAACAAGAAGGGCACATCCCCATAGGTTTGATGAGAGAACTTCAAGCTAATCAGAACTGTACTGTGCAGGCATTCTGAAACACCATAAGCACAGATAAATATATTTAGAAGATACAGCAGTGGATTCAGAAAAGAGTCCTTTTGAAAGAATACCTATTGTAATTCATTAATTAAATTATGTCACAGCTATTAAGCTGAAGATCAATGGATGTCCTATTTTTCTGTGTACTTATATTCATCTTAGCTTTGTTGGCTAGAATATATTTCAAGTGAAAATATTCTTCAAATAGGCCACTTAGTTTTATCCTTTTTCAAAACTTATCAGCTGCACCCTAAGCCATTACCAACTGTAGACTATACGCTGGGGTTCAATACAATGATGGAGTATAGACTGAACAGTATAAAATATATCAAAAGATGATCCCAAATGCCTATACCTAGTCTTCCTAATAATAGGTTTGTGACATATTTACATATATATGGAGAATATTACTCCAAAAATGATTCTCTAAGAGCTTTCTTACTTGAATGGAGTATTTTCAGGGTCTAACATTGCTTTATTACGGAGAGTAGCTGGTCCTGCTCCTAATGCACTGTCAACTGGAAAAGTATTGATATAGTTTGGGGGTGGCCCCTCAAATTGGTCCATTTTCTCTTGTAGGATCTGCTCCCAATTTTCCAAATTTTTTATCACAGCAATGCCTAATGGGGAAGTTACAGGAAGATCTAAAGAACGACAAAAATCATTATTTTAGCAACAATGAAAATTATAACAATGTATTATCACCAAAGATATTTAAAAAACAATAATTCTAAAATATAAACAAGGGAAAAATAAATAAACCCAATTACCTTTTTGTTGACTGCTTAAGAAGTCATAACCATTGCAATGCTATTGATTCTACTCTGTGGGATAGGATAGGGGATAGATCTGTGATTTCACTGTTCAAAGAACTCATAGGTAAGGAAGCTCCCTTTACTAACATAGGCTAGCACCTTCTCTGCAACCTATTGTCTTAGAGAATTGACTAGAGCACTGAGAAGTTAAGTGACTTGCCCAGGATCATATAACCAACATATATTCAAGAGGAACTTGAAACTGAATTCCTATTGGCTTCTATCTATAATGTTACACTGCTAGTTGATATTACTACTCATTTTCTTCTTTAAAATGATCATGAATGTTGTTTTTCAGTAAGTTATCTACATTTCTGTCATAATAAAAAGATGTAAGTAGTATCATTTCCTCAAGAGTCTGAAGTACTTTTTTTTACTTCTGATCTTATTTTCCCCATAACATTCTTTGTAAGATAGACCTTCCTACAACAATTTCCCTTAGGCCAGTGGTTCCCAAACTTTTTTGGCCTACCGCCCCTTTTCCAGAAAAAATATCACTTAGGCCCCTGGAAATTAATTTTTTAAAAAATTTAATAGCAATTAATAGGAAAGATAAATGTACCTTTGGCCATCACCTCCCCCCTGGATCGCTGCAGCACCCACTGTGGGAATCACTGGCTTAGGCTAATCTACAGTCAACTCAGTGAATTCTAATGGAGCCAAATAAAGAACTCAAGTCCCTGGGTCTCCTAGTCTGGTGTTCTATCCAGATGAATTTACTTAAAGAAACAAAATGGAAATGCCAAGTGAGGCACACCAAGTGAGGTTCAATATTTCACTGCTTCATAAAAGAAGTTATATTCATTGCCTTCAAGATTTTAGAATGTGTACCAATATATAACATTACTGATTATTCTGATGGCTAAAAAAGCATTTCCTGGCAAATACCCAGTTTTCCTTGATAGCCACATGCAGATTTTGGGCCGTGACGCTAATTTGCTAGTGTATGGTTCTCTGCTGCCTAGAACCATGCCCAGAATACAAGAATTTTGGATTACTGTTGTCATTGTTGCTCTATATATATATACACACACACACACAAACTTTTAAAATTATTTATCCAAGTGTAGAAAATACTTGCTATACTTATTAAATGAAAACAATAAAACAGATAATACAAAATGATGCATAATTTTAAAAGCATTCATATTTCACTTTGAAGTGTACTTTTATGTTTATAAATAGTTCTCACTTTATAAAAGTGGACAATTCTGTAGACTATTACATAAAGTGCTTTTTACATATATGGACTGATATGGGAAAGGGAAAGCAGGAGAAAGGCAGGAAAAGGAACCTGTTAAGGGCCGCTGGCACATGATTCAAGAGCACATGAGGGCTGAGGACAGAGAAGCAAGAGCAGGAGGAGGGGCCAGTCGCATGGGGGCCTGGACAGAACTGAGAGAAAGAATGGGTGGGGACACACATGAGGTTCAGACAGAGGAGAGGACAAGCAATGTTTGGGAGCCAGAGATAGACACAAAAGAGACACATGGTAACCAAGAGTTAATGAATAGAAGAAAGACACACAGGTGGGTGGACAAAGCAGGGAAAAGGTTTCCTTTCTTGATATCAGAGGTCTTAAACCAAGCCTCAATCTGGCAGGGGTAGTTACATCCATTCTCCTGCTTTCATCTGGAGAGACTTTTTTTTTAAGTTAGTGTTTTGTTTTGTTTTGTTTTGTTTTGTTTTGTTTTGTTTTGTTTTGTTTTGTTTTGTTTTGTTTTGTTTTGGGGGGAGAAGGGACATTAGGCCTCAAAGCACAAGGTCAAGGGATAGAAGCAAAGGGAACACAGTACTATAAAGTTAATATAGGTGTGTTTTTTTAAAATACAGATTCCTTTCAGAATTCTTTACATAAAGTTGAATTTGTATAATTATGAATTTACATAAAGCTGGAACCATCTGCATATCAGAATATGTGCTTGTCTAGTAACATGTGGATTACAATATTTCACACAGAATTATGAAGTCACACCAAGGCTTCTAAAATAGCAGGAAATATCTAGTTTCCCCCAGAATGCTTAATTGCCCAGATCCAGTGAAAGTTACTTTTGCTAAGAAAGGAAAATAGATATCCAAAGTTTAAACTAAGAAGTGGTTTACTCAATCCCAAATGCAAAACTTTTTTTTTAATCAAAAATTTTTTGAGAACTTTGGAAAGGTCAGTAACTACTAAGAAATAATTAAAGTAAATTACTTAAATACAAACCCCAAGCTCACCTGAGAATTCCAGACCAACAATAGGAAAGAAATTCCGGACATTATGAAGTGCAAGTTTAACCATTGCCAAATGTATAAGGGCCCAGCTGTATAAAGAGAATGATCTTCATTAACTCAAAAATAAAATCAAGTTCTTTCTGAGACTTCCTCTGCTCTTCCTTTCCTCTTTAAGCAAACTACATAACATAATTCCTAAAAAGACTGTTACAATCATGGTAATATACATCTGCAAATGCTATATTTTTCAACAAGTTCCCTAATCAAATTCCAGATTAAAGTATTGTTCAAAAACTGTTTCAAATATTCAAATATTTTGTGTAAATTATGTCAGCCCAACTTTCCAAAAATTTTTTAAAAATGGGATTCATGGAATGCAGTCCCTTGAAAACATAAAAAAGTGGGGGGGGAGATATTATATGTTTTATATAACATGTGATTAAATCATGCTATCTTTTCAATTCTTTTGCTTTCTAGTCAATTAGGTAAAAGAAAAGGGAAGAAATAAGAAAAATAAAAGAGCCATTGCAAAAAAATATGTCCTGTAAACACTCCATTAATTATGCCAGTTGAGATTAACAAGATAATTTTTAAAAATCAGAATACGTGTTTAAAAGGATTATACCTATCAGTCATTCACAACTTGATAGGAATTAAAAAAATTAGCTTCTGAACAGCATCATCCACTATCCTTCCTATCCTTCTTTCTACTCTGGAGGAAAAGAGATTGATCTCAACTCCCCTTACCCCTCCCAATATTTTGATCCATTATCCATCCTTAGTAACTCTCCTTTTCATTGTCAAACTTTTTGGAAAAAAATTGTCTAATACCAAAGCCAGTGTTTCTTCATTATCCACTTTCTCTTCAATTTCAAGCATTCTGATTTCTATACATTTTTCTAGTCTCTCAGGTATCCTTGACTCTTTGTTCCTCCTCATAGATGCCAAACCTTGTCATTTTTACCTTTGCATCTATCACAAATGACCTCACTTTTGTGATATTACCTCTTCATCACCTTTCACCTAGATTATTGCAACAGCTCTCTAACTGGACTCCCTACCTCAAGTTTCTCCTAACTTAAGTCTATCTTCCTCATATCTAACAAAGTACTTTTCTTTGATACAAATATGACCATTCCCCTCCTAACTCCCCTCCCTCTGCTCACCACTTACCCCATCCCCCAAGGGGCATTATATTACCTCTAAGCAAAATAGAAAATGCCTCTGTGTAGCTTTTAAAGCTCTTTAGGCTCTTCCTCCAAACCCTCTGAGGAACCACTGTACATTATTCTCCCTCTCACTCTACCATCCAGCCAACCTGGCCTTCACTCTATCTCCTATGCCTAATATGTACTCTCTTAGCACCTCTACCTGCCTTCCTTCAAGATGCAGCTCAAGCACCACCTACATGAAAAGCCTTTCTTGATCTTCAACTGCTAGTGACCTCCCTCCTCCCTAAGTGCCTTATTTATAAAGATTTTACTTATTCTCTATTTTCTGCACACATGCACATGCACAAATATACACACACGCACGCATAGTTCTCCCCCATCAGAATGACAGATCTCTACAAGGTCTCATTCTTTGTATTTGTATCCCTTACATTCATATGTCTTAATTGGTTCATCCACTTCCAGCTAACAGAAACCACTTTAGTTTCCAGTTCTTTGCCACTACGAAAAGAGCAAATATATTTTTGTACGTATAGATCCCTTTAATCTCTTCAGGGTATTGGCCATTAGCCTGATCACACTGCTTCTCCAGTCAGAAATCTATGCATTCTTCTACCCCCTTGCCCTCCACCACTCTCCAATAGGACACCTACACCTTTAAAGCCCAATTCACATATCATATTCATTATGAATCTGTTTTTAATTCCTCCTAACAGTGAAGGCCTCACAATTTACTTTCTTTGTTCTTTGGTAACTTAGCATGTTTCACTGTATTAAAGTTACTTCTTTGTATGTTATATTGCCATACCATAAGCCATACCATAAGTACAAGGATCGTGTCTTATCTAAACTCTAAATTTCCCCCAGATGCCTAGCAAATTTTCTGCTAATGCTCAAGTCTCCTCTATCTTTTGATTAATAATTAAAATAGCATACTAAGGCTCATTAGATACTAGTGAGATCAAAGTTATTATTTGGGCCAACACCACAGAACAGATTTTGCTTTTTGTCTCTGAATGCAAAGCAACATTTTTAAAAATTCCTCATCAGTGAGTTTTCAGTATAGAAAGTCACAACTTACCAAGACTACCAGACTTGAGAATGAGCAACAATAAGCTACTGACTGAGATGTACATAAATGGTACCTTTGTATTTTCCATGCTGGAAAGAGAGGCAGTAATCTAACATATAGACAGGTACTTCAGTGTTTTAACAGAGTAAAGAGTTTTTTCTCCTTGGGATCTGGGGATAATCTTCCTCTCAATGAAAAGACTCATGCTGTGCTTTGCAGTAGATAAAAGTATTTCCTTTGCATTGGGAATAAGACAGAAGACATTCACAACTTTTCACCTTTTTTTCTGGCAGTCTGCCACCCCATCCCTATTACTCTCCACCCTAGCTACTCCAAAGAGAGAGGCTCACAACTAAAAATGATTTGTTCTTGTATAAAACCCTAAAGATCTTTAATGTAGATAATGCTGGACTACTTGTTTCAAGTAGAAATCAATACATTCTTAAGCCAAAATAAAGAAAATGAGCAAAATGGATCCAGATACATCCTTCACACACCTGTAGGAGTTTGGATCTCGATGCTCCTGGATCTGTGTGTCAGAAAGAAAAGCATCTTCCTCCTCTTCATCACTATGAATGCTTTCATCTGAATCATATATAAGGCCACTATCAGATAAAGGGAGAAATGGCTGCAATGAAAGGTAAAATTATTTTTAAAATACAAAATGGGCCCATTTTCTGATTCAGATGTGACATTTAAATAATATCAATCTCAGACTGAAAAATCAAATTGTGGTTTATTGTCTGTCATTTGGGTTCTTGATATTGATAAGATTCTCATTAATAACAGATTGAAAATTTATGAGCCTTCAGTGATCAAAATGTATTCTGACTAAAGTAAATATGGGAAATAGAAACTCAATGAGTTATGCAATAAGAATAAGAATGGAGTAGACACTTAGGGCTGAAAAACCTCCCAAATAAGTTCTTAAGAGAATTTTTGACTCCCTAATTTATTATTCCATTAGACTTTTAAAGTCTACAGAAGGAGATGACACACCCTCCCCTCAAAGAAAGTATTTTAGCAATAGTTAATTGAGGTAGACAATCAGTGCCCTGGAAGTACCAAAGTGAACCCAAAACACAAATTCAAATACAGAGAGAGATTAAGCCTAAAGATTTGGATTTAAAAGGAGTCTTTTTGAAACTTTCAGATTAAATAAATAAATAAATAAACAAATGAATGTATGAATGAATACATAAATAAGTAAATAGATAAACAAACAAACAGATAGATAGATAGATAGATAGATAGATAGATAGATAGATAGATAGATAGATAGATNCAAACAAACAGATAGATAGATAGATAGATAGATAGATAGATAGATAGATAGATAGATGGATGGATGGATGGATGGATGGATGGATGGCGCCCAGTTCTATACATTCATCTAGAAGATAAAGGAAAGAAGGTCCAAGTTCACAAAACTGATTAGTAACCAAGCCATGCCTAGAAGAGTCAGGTCTTTTAATTTCCAGAAGTCCACTGCTACTTTAACTAACCATGCTGCAACTAGTCAATATATTTGATTTAACAAATATTGATTAAATGTTCAATATATACAATACTAGTCACTAGGAGAAACACAAAAAAGAGGACAGAGTTTATGCCTTCAGAGAGACAAGCACCGTAATATAAATTCGTATGTGCTCAGAATCAAGATGAACAGTAAAGACAGAAAGTGAATTAGAGGAAGAGTTTGTATGTTTTAATGGAGAAGGGGACACTTTAGTGAAACTTGAAAAAAGGCAGGAGAGGTTAGAATGTTTCAATCTTTCTACAGAGAAGGAACATGTGAGCATGGCACAAAAGCAAGAATGTTTGGCATTTTCAGGAGATAGCAGCCCAAGGTAGGAAGAAACGGGTAAGTCTTAATAACTCATTTGACACAAGCTAAGGAAGAGGAAAGAATCAAAGATGGCTCCGAAGGAAGAACAATGTACATAGTAGTGGCAACCAAGTAAATGAAAAGATTAATACACAGATTAGGTACAAAGCATAATTCTACCTCTTCTCAGGAGAAACAAGGGACTGTGAAGGGAAAACTTCATATACACACTGTTAGAGCCAGTAACTTTATTTTTCTCAGTCACTTAATTCTTTTTTTAATTTTTATTTTTAAAATATTTTTTCATGTTTATATGATTCATTTTCTTTCCCTCTCTTCTTTCCTCCCCCCCTCCCAGAGCCAACATGCAATTCCACTGGGTTATACAAATATTATTACTTATACCTATTTTCCATATTATTCATTTTTGCAACAGAGTAATCTTTTAAAACCAAAACCCAAAATTATATACCCATATAAATAAGTGATATCATATGTTTTTCTTCTGCATTTCTTGGAGACAGTAACTTTAGCAGTGTTTCTGTTTAACTATGTTTCTATGTTACAAAGGAGGAATTCCATTCCACTGCTAGAGTAAGATCCAGAAACAAATGTTTTCTCAAAGAAAAAACATTCAAGCAAATTTATTTAAAAAGGAAAATAGCCTTACAGTTGAAATCTAGTTGACTATAAGAATGCTATTTCTGTTTAAAAAACCATCAAAGTCAAAGAAAAGTTGCTAGTTGGGGAAGTGACAACAATGAAATTGATTTTAGACATAATGAGTTTGGACAATAGTACCTAGGATTCAGATAAAAACAGAAACTAGATGAAGTGTGTATATAAATACATATGAGTATGTATACACACACACACACACATATATTTGGAAGCCATATGCAAAGAATGGTACAGGTTTTAAAGCTATAAGGTTACTTGGAAATCATCTAGTCCAAATCTTTTATTTTTGCTCAGGTTAAGTGACTTGCCCAAGGCCATATAGTCAATCAATCAATAAGAAGGAGAGCTACAATTTGAGTTGAGGTCCTCTGACTAAATCCATATTTTTTCCCACATTTTCCATGCTGTCTTCTTCAAGTAAGGTGCTGATAAACACTGCAGTAGATGAAGAAAACAAAGAGCAGAGGGCTAAGAACTGAACCTTGGCAGATTGTTCATATTTCATAGGTAGGAAGAATAAGAAAGAGAAATTTGGGGAAATCAATAGTAGAAACACTTCACATGGCTATAAAGAATAGTTATTTACAAAGTCTCAAAGGTTATAAGCTCATTCTATTGTTGGATAGACTATTTGAATAGCTAATAATTTAATAGCTTCTTTTTTTTAAAATCCCATTATTACTTACCCATATTAACTGTTAAAATTATGGAGATCAACTAAGAGTATTATGTCTTTTTTGGCTATACCAGGTTCCCTTCAGACTATTCCCTTGTCCTTGAATCAGATCAGTGTTTTACTATTATTTTTGTTGTTGGTTGCTTATGCAAATATGTGTTCATGTATATGTGTGTATATACACAAAGGAAAAAAGCATGTGGATGTGATAAACCCAGAGAGAAAGAAGCCATCTTTGATTCTTTCTTCTTTCTTAGCCTTTGTGTCAAATGAGTTATTAAGACTTACCCGTTTCTTCCTACCTTGGGCTGCTATCTCCTGAACATGTCAAAGTCAGAGACAGAGAGAAGGGAAGAAAGTAAGCTACAGACATTCAGTTTGGCCCTAAAATCTAAAGAATTTGCAAAATCTATGGGTATTTGTATTTCTAGAGTCAGATTTGACTAGTTCTGAAGTGGTATTCATTAAGTCTTTAAATGCATAAAAGAATCTAAACTTTAAGTCATAACCAAGATTGCACTACAATACTTATGCATCTTAAGTATTCTGATTTTCCAGATGTGGGAACATGGAATTGTTTTACCTGGCTGAAATAATATTTTAAGAGTTAAAATTTGCATTATTCATATACCTTACCTTTGCAACAAAATAATCCCACATACTAAGTTCTGGAGGAACAAATTTTTCTCTGTAAGATGGTCTTTCTGCAGGCACTGGTGGTGGTGTTACATCTTTTACAGGCCTTCCAGGTACCAGCATTCGCATGTTAAACCGTCTCCGATGTTTATCTATTTCTTCAGAAGGTACAGGAGGCGCTGAGTGGGAAGAAAACAGGTGGAGCTCATTTTCTAATTGTTTAAACGGTTCATACTTCTCTTTACCCCACTAATGAAAAGTTGTAATTTGGCTGAAATTAGTTAGAATAGTATTTGAAAGAGATCTTTTTGCAACTTTCCTGGTGAAATACCAACCTGCCAGCAGCCACAATAGGGCTAGGGAAGAAATTACAAGAGTATTTTTCCCACACACAGCCTGCATTTTTCTGATGGAAAGAGGCTGATTTCCATATAATTAATATGATTTATATATGCAAATACTGTTCTAGATACTACAGGTATCACAAAGAACACAACACCTGTCTTTTAGAATTGGGGTTGGGGAGATAAGATGTAAATACCAATAACCAAATTCAAAAGCATTATGATGAATAATATGAATGATAGCATTTTCTGTACCTTTTCTCCAATTCTATGGTTATCCCAATTTTCAAAATCTTTCAACTATCATTGACAGTGCCTTGATAATCACATCTTTCAATTCTTTCATGGCCCAAGGACTTAACTTATCTGACTCAAAGTATTTAAATGTATGTAGAGCAACCAGGTGCTCAATTACTAAATCTTCCAACTTATATTGGGTAATAACTTTCTACTTGGGATCTCTCATTCCAAGGGTAAACGTCAGTGTGGATTTAGAACCCTCAAAGAAATATACTGGACTTGAAAATGTAGTGGTTCTAGGTAGAAGGCAGAAATTGCTTAGTGGAAGAAGCAGCAATGAGTGAAACACTACATTATGGCATCTGTGACATAATTTAGCATTCTGAATAGGGAGGAGGGACCAAAAGGCTCAGTTCTTCTATATCAGAAGATGCAGTTGGTCAATTTTAGAAAAAAAAGAGGAACAAAAATAAAGCATGAGGGGGTAGCTGGGTAGCTCAGTGGAGTGAGAGTCAGGCCTAGAGACAGATGGTCCTAGGTTCAAATCCAGCCTCAGACACTTCCCAGCTGTGTGACCCTGGGCAAGTCACTTGACCCCCATTGCCTACCCTTACCAATCTTCCACCTATATGTCAATACACAGAAGTTAAGGGTTTAAAAAATTAAAAAAAATAAAATAAAATAAAATAAAATAAAACATGAATGTTAAAGAAACAAGCATTGTGAGTATTGTTTCAAATCTTAGAACCAAATATGGGTTGAAATTTTTTATATACTTCTGGAATCCTATCAGAATTGTCAATAAAACATTCTTTTTCTCTAGAACATTATACTTTAACCTTTCTGCTTCTTTCTTTGTATATTCAAACATGTTCATATTTTCCCTACCATCAGAAGATAGACTATAGATAATAGGCATTTCAGAAAACTCTTATTCATGATTATCTCCTCTAAGATCAGTTGTTCATCTTGATACCAAACATAGTCAAATTGTGTATTGAGAATTTTAATTAGACTATAATTTTTTAAGTTTAAAAAAAAGAAAATTGAAACTGCTTTCCTCAAAAATTCCAATTATATACATTCACCTAAACATGTTAATGGTATCAAAGTTTCCTCACCTGAAATATTTTCTGATTGTCTTCGAGGCTTTACAACAAGTTTCACTCCACCTCCAAACACAGCAGCCCACATTCGATGGTTTAATGGATGGGCTGCCAGTCTAAATAATTCATTGAAGGAATTTGTGGCAAGGGCATGTATCAATAAACTTAAGTAGACAGCAACAACAGCTTCAGACAACAAGATGTTTAATTTTGGTTGATCTTCATCTCGAGCAGAACTTAATAAATTAATAAGGGAGCTCACACCTGCAACATTGTAGAATTAGTTGATAGTACAGAAAGAAAAAAATCTACATATAATCTACTTGTTAAATGCATCTATAACAAGTAAGTATAAACTCTTCTGGGAAAATTGTGCCACACTTAATATCAACATTTCTTACTTAATTTGATATTTTCATTCTTAAAAAGCACTGATGGAGTTAGACAAGTACTAAAGTCTGAGGTCAAAAACACCCTCCCATACTTTCTTTAGTATTTAAGATTTTGAGCATCTAGAGCAGGGATTCTTAATCTCTTTTGTTGTCATGGACCCTTTCGGTAGCCTCATGAGCCCTTCTAAGAATAATAGACATGGGATTATAAAGAAAGCCAATTATACCAAAACACAATTATCAAAATATTTTAAAAAGCTAAGTTCAGAGACCATAAGTGAAGAAACCCTGATCTTTAGTTACTCAGAAAGTGCAAATTAGATGGCATTTTTATCTAGTATTTTCTCATCATCAATCAATATTTAATGTAAAACTGCTTCAAGTGATCTTGAACATTTTTTTCCTGGAGCTGTTGATGGCTTGGGTTTTTTCCTTTGAAAACTGCCTCTTCATAGAAATATTTCTGTTGGAGGCTGGTTCTTACTACATTTGAATTAGTTTCTTACATATCTTGGATATGAGCCCTTTATCAGAGAAACTAGATAAAAAGAATTTTTCCCTTCTAATTTTTGCTACATTTGTTTAAGTAAAAGCTTTTTAATTTCGAACTTGTCTATCTTGTATCTTACTTTCACTATCATTTCTTTTTATATCATAACTTCCCTTATCTATGAATCCAAAAGGTAATTTCTTTCTTGCTTCTCTAATCTGTTTATAATGTGACATTTTATATCTAGGTCATATATGTATTTAAAGCTTACCATGGAGCACGTTATTAGGTATTGGTCTAAACCAGTGATAGGCAAACTATTCCCCACGGGCCAGATCCAGGCCGTAGTTTTCCCATCACTGGTCTAAACCTTATTTCTGTCAGACTACTGGCTAATTTAATAACAGTTTTATCAGATACTGAATTCTTTCCCCAGTACCTGGGGTCAAAACTTCTTTTTAAGAAAAGCTGCCTATGAGGTGATTGAT
Organism: Gracilinanus agilis; assembly: GCF_016433145.1. Classification (NCBI taxonomy): domain Eukaryota; kingdom Metazoa; phylum Chordata; class Mammalia; order Didelphimorphia; family Didelphidae; genus Gracilinanus; species Gracilinanus agilis. Next base: position 543,549,365 of record NC_058131.1, on the reverse strand, counting down.
ATAGAGAAGGAACTAACATTTATCCAACTAAAAGCTATGAATTATTTTTAGGATTTTCTTTCCTTTCAAGATATCAAATTTGGAGCTTCAGTTTCTTTGTTTAGTAATAAAGGTCTAGGCTACTAACAGTCTCATAAAGGAAGGAGAAAGAGAAAGTTGTTAAGAAGTATCTAGACCAAGAGTTTCCATTCCTGGACTCCAGTAAGAAGACTTATAGTTAGTCTCTGAACTGGGGGGTGGGTGGGGAGGAAGCATTTTTTTTTAGAAAACTCTTACTTTCTATCTTAGAATTGATAAGGAAAGGAAGTGAGGCCTAGGCAAATAGGGTTAAGCACCTTGCCTAGGGTCATATAGCTAGGAAGTGTCTACAGCTTTATTTGAACCCAGATCCTCCTGACACTAGACCTGGCACTCTATCTACTCGGTTACCTACCTCTCTCAAAAAAATATATTCTTTAAATAAGCTTCTAGTGTTAGTTTATAAGATCACAGACTGAAAATTGGAAAGAATCTCAGAGGGCATTTAGTCAACTCTCATTTAACAGATAAGGAAACTGAGGCTCAGAGAGGTACCTCCAAAATCACGGAGGTAATAAATGGCAAAGACAAAATTCAAACTCAGGTCCCCTTGACTCCAGGAAAGTGGATTTAAAGGAGAAACAGAATGGATATAATTTAGGTAATTTTTTTCTTTTATTAAAAGAGTAATTATAAAATAAATTCTTTTTCTTCACCTCTTTAATGCCTATATTTTCTACATCTCAACAATTCTGAAAAAAGTGAAGGGTTTTTTTTCTCTTCATGTTCTTTGTATGCAAACAGCAGGAGCCCTAAAGACCTGCTTTGACTAGCAAAGAGTAAGTTTACTTTGTGTCTAGACCAGCAATTTTGTTGGTGTGAAGAATTCTCATTCTAGAAACTACCTCAATTGATAGAGATTGGCAATGTGGGAAACAAAATTTAAATGATTTGTCCATGATTACAGTCATTACTTCTCAGAGAGAGAATTTAAAATCAGATCTTCCTGGTTCCAAGACCAAACTTCTATCTTCTAAGCCATACTACTACTGCATGCTAACTTATTCTACTAGTGAACCAGTTGTTAAAAAGAGCTGAACTCCCAATACTTAGAATGTTCTAAAATCTGAGTAAATTAATTATATTATTTGTAAATTTCTTACATTGATGACATAGAGAAATAAATACCTATGCATATTCCCAGTGAAAGAGAGCAAAGAATTAAAGTTTTAGTATTGTTCATAAATGATAAGAAAGCTAAAGTAGGCAGCATAATGAATAAAAATTCAAATATTCAGAAAAAGAGATTCTTTGGAAAACAATTTTCATTTTTCTAAAAGTCAAAATTCTTAACATCCTTCATGCTTTAAAGATTCTGGAACCAGAGGCAAAAAAAAGAAAAACTGGCCTAGAAAAAGATCCTACAGAATGGTGAGACAATACTCCTGACCCAATACAAGAAGTGAAAAACAGGAAGAATCTCAGGAAGCCCCTCAAGGCAACTGTAGAAGTTGACCTCTCCTTTATAGAGAATAACATTCCCAGAGTCCTTTTCAAGAAGGATTACATCACACATTTAGAACTGGATCTGAATAATGAATAATGGCTGGGCACACTAAGATCTGAATTCTTTTTCTTTCTCTAGTTATTTTTAAAATGGTCCCTTCTACATCTTATACGGGGCTTAGAAAAGACGCGTAACATTTCCACTTCCTTATAGAGGTGGAAAGCAAAACCACCTGCAAATGAGGAATGAGATGGGAAACAGGATAAAATATTCACATTATAAACCCTACCTGGAATTCTGATAAGAAGTCATATATCCTTAGGCCAAGAACTGAGAACTGCATGAATTTAAAAGTCCTCACAAAAAAATTCAGTTACATGAATGTATACAAGGGAGAAGAAAGCCAAAGAGTATGAATAGTCAGATGTCAGCCTCTGAAATCAGAATTCTAGTGCTGAATCTGAAATATTTTTCAACCAAAGGAAAGTAAAATCTAACTTCAAAGAATTGCATAATGTGTTAAGAGTAGGCGGTACTTTGGAGTCTTCAGTCCTGAACCTAGGGCTGAGAAAAAAGGAAGATATTTTATTTTGGAGGCACCTTTACAAGGACTAAAAAGAAAGATGTTAAATTCAATAAGAAGGTTGGATTACATGGTCCTTCCAGCTCTAAATTCTATAATCAAAGGAAATGACCTATTGTGCCAATGTACCAAATAGGACTGCATTTGTCTGAGAGATTTGGGCACACTCATCCCGAAAAAAAAAAAAAAGCCATTTGTATTGTCAGAAGGAACTTAACAAGGTAAATGTAAAGTCCTACAATTAGATTTTTTTTTTATTTTAAACCCTTAATTTCTGTGTATTGACTTATAGGTAGAAGAATGGTAAGGGTAGGCAATGGGGGTCAAGTGACTTGCCCAGGGTCACACAGCTGAGAAGTGTCTGAGGCCGGATTTGAACCCAGGACCTCCCGTCTCTAGGCCTGGCTCTCAATCCACTGAGCTACCCAGCTGCCCCCTAGATTTTTTTTTTAAAGTAACTTCACAAGTTCAAGCTAGAGGAAACATAATTGGATAATTCATATTGAAAAAGACTCATGAGTGACATTAGAGCAGCCAAAAAAGTTAATGCAATTTTAGGCTGCTTTAATAGAAGCAAAGTGTCCAAAAGCAGGGAAATAATGATTCTCACCATACTCTGTGCCCTGTTAAGATCAAATTTGGAACACAACATTCAGTTCAATTCTAGATACCACATTTAAAGAATGACAAGCTGTAAAGTTCCTAAAGTGGGTCTGGGAAGAGATGGAGGTAGAGAACCAGGGTGCTAAAAGAACCCAGAACCATTCATAAGAGAATCTATTTAGCCTGGAGAAGACTCAATGGCAACTGCCTTCAAGTATTTAAAGAGCTATCTATGTATAAGAGGGAAATCTTTTCCTCTTGGTCCTAGAAGAATAAAAGATCCCAAGATGCTGATTTTGGCTCAATAAAAGAAAAAAAAATCCATCTAGAGTAGTCCAAAAGTGAAATGGATAATTCAGGAGACAGAGATCCTTATCACTAAATGTTCACAAACAAAAGGTTAGATGATGATCAGTCATCAAGAATATCATTTTAAAAGGAGACATCTACATGGCACAGTGAAGTTCAAATCTGGCCTCAGACACTTTCTAGCTTTGTAGCCCTGGGCAAGTCACCTAATCCCAATAGCCTAACTTTAAGAAATCTCCTGCCTTGGAACCAATATACAGTGTTGACTCTAAGATAGGAGGTAAGAGTTTTAAAAAATAATTATATTAAAACACCTGTTCAATAACAACATTCACATTTTCCTTTTAATTTTCAAAAAACTCACTTCATCTAATGGAACTCCTAAACCCTGAGGACAAATAGAAGCCCATCTATAAATGGATATATCATCATTTTTTTTGTATTCTTTGCTTTGTGCAGTTTGACTTTGGAAATCTAACTTTCTGCATATTTAAACAGTACACTTGCCACTTAAGAGGTCTAATTCTCTGTAGTTGATGTCACTGAAAATCACTCATTCGATCTCTTAATTTTGTAAAAACGAAATGGTCATTCTAGAAATGAAAAACAAAACAAAAAACAGCACATGAATTTCTCTCACCTGGCCACTCAGAAGGGCATGTACTTGGTGTTGCATGCTCATCAATGCTTTCTGTTCTTAGTCTTCGACGATCACTTAAAAGAAGCCCTTGGTAAGCCATTCCTGTAAGCTGATTTCCTTCAGTTTGGCTACTTAAAAACAAATGAAGCATTTCTAGTGGGGTTCTGAGAACATTCTTGATTTGAAATTCATTACAAATGACTAATTATTTGTATTTTCAAAACTAAGGTTCAGAAGCTCTAACTTAACACTGTATGATATGATGTTATGAGTAAAATTCTTTTTGCTACTTGCTCTTAACAAAGAAATATGGGTGGTATGCAAATTACTATAACATTATGCTTTTTTTCTAAGGCAACAACCTATTTTGTCAGTAATATAAGGCAGTAAGTTTATCCTTAAACTAAAAACAAACAAGATCGTTAGAGAACTGGGTTTTAGAATAGTTTGATCCTTAAATGAAATGTTTCTAAATAATGCCTTCTCTCTAGGAGAAATATTGTAGTGCTAGAGAAAGTAATAAGTCATCCATAATTTGATTCACTGGTGGTTAGTTCAAACTTTGGTCTGGAAAATTTGCCTCAAAACTGAAATAAATCAGTTGATCTTTTTAACAGGCACTCTTTTGGCCAGTGGGAAAAATCAGTGAATATTCTTTATACGGGGAAGATGTCCCACATTAATATGAATCAACATTTTTGTTGTATTTTCAAATTTTTAGTCTTGCTGAAAAGTGTCCAATTTAAATTAATATTAATGATAGACCACTCTGGATTAGTAATTTTTCTTATAGTTCAAAATATTTATGTAAAACTGCTATATTTTCAAGAGATTCTGCATATATGCATATACACCTTTTATCTATTTTAATTTATGGAGATTTTTTCAAAGATTATTACTTCTAGAATTTTTTTTAAAACTTTTACCTTCTGCCTTAGAATCAATACTGTCTATTGGTTCTAAGGCATAAGAGTAGTAAGGGCTAGACAAAGGGGGTAAATGACTTGCCCAGAGTCACTCAGCCAAAAAGTATATGAGGCAAGGTTTTTGATCTAGGATCTCCCATCTGTCAGCCTGGCTCTCAATCCACTGAGCCACCTAGCTGTCCCCTACTTCTACCATTTAGTTATTCATACTTTAAAACAAGGGGTCAGCAAACTATAGCTTGATTGCCAAATCCAGCCCTCTGCCACAAGTAAAAAATGGTTTTTATATTTTTGAGACAATTTTTAAAATGTAAAAACTATTCTTACCTCTGGGTGACCCAAAAATAGGAGGCCTGCATATGCCATAGAGTCTACTTTAATTTGTCAACTCCTCCTTTAAATGATGCATAGAATCTCAAAGTTAGAAAAAACCAGAGTGGACAAATGTTCTAACCCATACCTAATTATGAATCACCTCACAATATCTTAGACTAGTAGTCAATCCAGTCTTCATTTGAAGAGTTGCAGTAATGATAGCTTCATTTGTGGATTTTAAAAAATGAAATCTGGGCCATATAGTCATAGAATTTAATTTCTCAATAATTATAATATCCAGACCATCAGAATTCAAAGTATATAAGCTATAATGAACACTATTTGATATCAAGAGAAAGTGAATTTTTTAATCATTTCTTCTAATTGTTGTCAACTGATTTCTTCCAAAGGTATAAAAATTTCATTCTATTAATCAAATGTAAAGAACATCATTTTCCCCTTTCTTCAAAAACATTTTCCATTTAAAATTAGAACTGTGAGATAAGACTCTAATAAAATAAAATGAGAAAGTCTCATAATTTTCCATGAGTGAAATCCAATCTATTCTATTTATAAGTTTCTTTCTAGATGCCCAAAATTGATGTTGTCATCTTCTACATCATCTGTTTTTGACACTTTTAAAATAAGAGAGCTTCACTCTAAGATGAATCCTTTTTTACTTAATTTTTTAAGTTGTGTATTTAAAGTGTCAATTTAAAAAAATAAATGGATACAAAATATTTCTAATGTCACTTTTTAAAAATATATTCATTCAAAAAGCTTTCACATTTAGAAAATAAGTCATCATGTATCAAATATCCACAGCAGTTTCTGATGGGAAAAATCTAAAGAAATGCCTAATAAAGAATGATACAAAACTATAAATGGGCACATTCCCCCTGATTCCCCATCCTTTACTAAAATACATATAAGGACACAGAGCCATATCAAAAAAACAATAATATAATTCTAAAACAATTTCATTCAGTTTTTAGTTTCTGTGTGTCTGTATTAGTGCCATTTGTTTATAGAGATTTTTTACCTGTAGCTATGACTGTCACATAATGCTTGGTAAATAGATGCAGAAAGTGAAGCTGCTAGTGAATGAAGTGTATGCACCTAAAAGCAAAACAAAAGAATTATATTTTATACTAAAATTTCTATATAACAGTAAAATACTTAGAGATCAGAAAATGGCCAAACTTCCAATGTTCTCATAAATATAGCTTGATTAGTAACATAGGTATAAATTTAAGTAAGATAATCAGCCTCATCTACCTGGACTAATTTAATCAATCTATGTTCATGCTACTAAAGTACTTCTTACTAATGCTAAAGATTGGCTAAAGTATTAATTAATCACTTTTACTAGATTCTAAGGACAACAAAATAAAATGATTATAGCAATTTCAGAACCTGGAAATATATTTTTGGTTTAAAATAGGTTCATCCCTGAAGATGACCCATACTGACAATAACAGATCTACTAATAGCAATGAAAATTGGGGGGGGGGTTACTTTTAGATCAATAGAATTAGATCCATTAGCAAATTATATCTTTATCAAACTGTATTAGAATGGCATTCATAGGTTAAAGGAGAATTAAAGCATTTCCAAAAGTAGAGCAATCTATTCCAATGGAGAAAGTCTATCCTAGTGTTCTAAGGCTATAAAATTTCAAAGCTACCAAAATCAGTGTTGTGAGGAAGTTTACTAAATTATTATTTAGGAGACCTAGCAAGCAGGGCTGGAGAATTCTAAATGGAATGGGGAAGCAGGAAATGTGGCCTCTCGCTCTGAGACAGACTCCATGGTGGTTGGGACAAGTTGTAACTAATCCTGGGAGACCTCAGAGGAAGTGGAGTTTGCACCCAGGTTTCCTGATATCCAGAAGGAAGACTGTCATCTACTTGTGGGAGATTTTTGGTATAGACTATTAATCCCAACCTGAGTTGCAGGTTAACTTGGGCTGGGTTAGCTCCCAGATCTACCCACCTGAAGGTACAGCTAGTGGTCCTGGAAGAGCTGCAACATCGCTGGATTATGACAAGACTCTGCAGTGAGGATATCCTACTTTCCTTCCTGATCTCCATTGTGCTCTGATCTGCTTTAGGTTTAGTTCAGTGTAGATAAGTCCCTCCCCTGACCCTGTAGTTTGCCCATAGTCTGAAAGTATAACCCCTATTCCCAACCTTTAGACCAGTGGTTCCCAAACTTTTTTGGCCTACTATCCCCTTTCCAGAAAAAATATTACTTAGCGCCCCCTGTCACATACTATCACCGCCCCCTTACAGTTATTCACCACCCCCAAATGTACCTGTGGCCATCACCGTCCCACTGAATCGCTGCAGCACCCACCAGGGGGCAGTGGAGCCCACTTTGGGAATCACTGCTTTAGAGCATAGTTCCCTTAATTAAATTTGTCACAAACCCTCTTGTCATTTGCTTGCTGGTTTTCACAGGCCCCTTGTCTAGGTGAGGCAGGGTGACAGGGCCTAACTGTCACTGTCATCAGTCATTTCCCTTAACAGCTAAACCCAGTTTCCCTAAGTTGTTTGATCCCTCCTATTGTCCATTCCTGTCTCCTACTCACCCTTCTGAACCCATATATTATATTTAAGTTAACTCCCCTGGTTTTCCCCATAAGATCAGTATATCAATTTGAAACCTATTACTCGGCTGAATCAATTTTCTCTAGAATCACAGAATATTAGAGCTTTGGAGATCCTTAAAAGTCTATTTTCATATTTTTTGAAAACCATATCCAAATCATTAAAAACTAACATTGTGGGGCAGCTGGGTAGCTCAGTGGATTGAGAGCCAGGCCTAGAGATGGGAGGTCCTGGGTTCAAATCCGGCCTCAGACACTTCCCAGCTGTGTGACCCTGGGCAAGTCACTTGACCCCCACTGCCTACCCTTACCACTCTTCCACCTATAAGTCAACACACAGAAGTTAAGGGTTTAAAATTTAAAACAAAAACAAAAACTAACATTGTTTCCTGGGTTTTCATACATCATTTCAAACTCTCCTCTTTTCCATATTTACTTAACCAATATAATTATAATCAAGTAGTCTTTCCTAAATAGGATTAGACCCATAAAATCACCAGAAGGAAAATCTCTCTTCCAGTAGAGGTCTGCATCTTTCCTACAATTTGTATTCTTAGTGAGCGGGTCAGAGCTCTGAGACATTAGGTGACTTCATCAAGGTAATAAGCTAGAATGTGTCAAAGGCATGATGAGCCCATGTTGTTCTGGCTCCTGGGCCAGTTCGCTATCTGCTATGCATCTAACTACACTAAATATTAATAAAATTAGTTCATCTTTTAAGTTTTCAATATTTATTCTTCCCATAGATAGCTGATGGATCCCCAACATAGTGATCACAATCAGTCAATGATAGGATTATCATTTCTATCTTCCAGGCCCTCCCCTGCTGAACATCATTTTCGGAATATGTATGTGGCATGAGGCTTCCCACCTGAGGCACTCGCCCCTCCCTTCTCCTCACCCAACATCCTCTCTATTCTTTGTGAATAAACAGTCTTCTCCCAGGAACTTCACTAGCAGATGCACATAGGGGATCCTTCCCATATGATCAGAAAAGAGAGCTCAGGCCTCTATATAAAGAATTGTGCAGGAGAAGCCTAGTCAACCCTAAAGTTCTCACCTAGCTCCCTATTCATTCTTGGCATAATTCAGTTTTTTAATTTCTTAGTGTGGGAAATCAAGGTTATGTTTTGGTGGTACTATGGGCAATTTGCCCCAATCTTCCCCAGCTATGGTATGTGACATGCCAAGACCAGAAGGGAACTAGAAAATTGCAGATAAAACCCAAGTTAACTTCCATCTTTCCTGGTTACCAAAAATGCTAATCATTTTTGATATATTAATCTTCCCAAACAGTGACCCACTAATATTTTAGTTGCCTGGGTTACCATACCTGCTTACCTGCATTAGTGGTTCACTTTAAAGAACAGTACCAGTCAAAAATATAGTACACCTAGTATAATATAGTACACCTATAGTACACTATACCTAGTAATAGTAACCAACTATTTTTTCTATGTAATTACTACTTTCCCAGAAATATTCAAAGGTGAATAGATCCTAAAATTAAGTTTAATGGAAAAGTAATCTTGAATCAATAGAAAAAAGAAGTACTAAAATGAACATATAACAAATCAGACAAAAACCACTATTGGCTAGTTCCTGAAGACAGAAGTTGAAAATCATTTTTTAAAGTGTGTGTATATGCATACATGAACATGTATATACACACACATTGTCCCAAGTCTTAATGCAGTTTTAAGATACTGAAGCATCTCAAATTACTTAAATTTGATACTGAATTATCAAATTACTTAACTTTAAATTATTAATTAAAACCTTATTATAATTAAATTAATTACATCATTAATTTAATTACTTTTATTAAGCTACTACAGCTTAAAACTGCACTAAGACTTCTGGGATACCCTGTATAATATGCATATATGTATTATATGTGTATATTTATAGAACATATGAGATTAAATAGTAATAAACTTTTCATTACCTTCACATCTTCAATATTGGGATGTGGTGGCACTTTCATCTGAACAATTGTATGAAGGATGTCATGGATATGATTATTTAGATATAATACAGGATTAGCTATGACTGTTTTTGTTGAGGCAATACTTGCTGAAAGCAGAGGTAGTGTTGTGGGTAATGGTAGTGGAGACTGGAGCTGCTTTACTGTAGTTTCCTATCATAGTGAAAAAAAAGTAACAATTACAATTGAAGAAAACCAACAAAAGCATCAGTTACCTGACAAAAAGTACTGGTAACAGTTGAAATCTAATTATAATCGAGCCATTTATTTGATAGAAATTTCACTGAATTTTTGGTTAAAATACTAATATTTTTGGCATGAATGCATTCAATTTTTAATACTACTGAAATTGAAAGTTAACTATAAACAAGGCTAGAGTTAAACACTCAAATTATAGAACTGAGAAATTAGAAACAGAAGAACTGGTCATACCTGTTGTGATTCTTGAAGCAAAAATTTGAGTTCCATTCTTACTGACGCTAGGCCACCACCTTGTGCCCCATGAAGGCTACAATAGCTAAGAAATACTCTTAAAAGATCTTGGTTTTCCTGTAGCCACAATTTTCGTCTTTCAGCGTGTTCTCGTTTGGCCTGTAATCTTCGTCTTTCCATCTGATGGCGCTCATATGAGCCAACCTCTGGTTTGTCCATCATTTCTTCAAAATCAAGGATATCACTATCTATTTTAGAGGATGTTTTGCTGGAGTATTCTTTACCACGCGATTCATGATTACATATTTCATGCATGGCAGCAATTTCTTTTTCTAGCCAGTTATAGAGTTGAAATCTGAGTTTTCCTCCATCTACTTCATAACCTGTAGCCAATGTCCTAAGTTCAGTCATAAGGATCTTTAAACATGCTCTGAATTTTAGTTGTTCAGCAATCACATCAACTTCAGAGCCCTCTTCCTCAGATTCCTCTTCCTGTGAGGTTATGATGGGATCTGGGATTTTCTGATCTTTTTCTTTTCTTTTTTCCAAATCTAAACTTTTCATGACTAAACCAGCATTATCTTCCTCTTCTAAAGCATCATCTTGGTCTTCACCCCAATCAAGAGTGAGTGGTTCCTCAACGAGCTTTAATGTTGGTTGGCTCCAGTCAATCTGAGATGACTGAATGTTAGCTGAATTTAAGTCAACATTTTCATTACTCTCACTCCACTCTTTGGATTTAGGAGGCAAAGCCTCATGGTCTTGACTTGACAAAAATCTTGACTTTTTAGTTACTTTAGGAATTTTGGAGAGTACCTCAAGAGCTAACACTGGACATCCAACTTTAAAGTGAGCATTTGCTGTAGTAAAGAATAATTTTCTCTCTATGAGGTTAATTTTACCAACAAAACTTTTCTCACTTTTAAAACCTAAAGTTGTTAGAGTTCCTTCAGCTGAGCCAAAGTTTCTTCGAAGGACCAAAGGATGAGTCCGGAGGTAGTTGTAAAAACTAAATACCACAGGATTGCAAGATTTGATGATAACTGTGGAAATGGAAAAATATGCATCATATTTTTATTCAAAAGCTATAAAATATCAGATTTAATCATTATAAAAGTATAGAGTATTGTTATTCATTCATGCTCACTTAAAATTAATAAAATATGCCTCATATTCATCCAATATTAAGATGTATCAAAATGATGACTAGAATGCTTTTCCAGCTAACAAATGGACACAGAATACTTTAGAATGTGTATGTTATGCCACAACCATAGGCTGTTAATTGCTCTTCCTCTAAACAGCTTCTAAACCCTAAATCAATAATAATAAATTTATGATAATAAAAGAAATTTACAATAGCACAGATGACATTTTGAATGTGATATTTTTCAAGACATTTCAAGTTAACACATAACTCATTCAGGTCAGTCACTCCCACAAACATCTTTATTTTTGTCCAGTAAACAGCTATCTGACTAAACAGAATTTAGGTAATCTGCAACTTTTTATTTACATCTAAGAAATTAATAACATGACAATAAATAAACCTTAAAGAATTATTGTAAAAATATAATGAGATCAAATACATAAAGATGTTTGGAAAAAATAAAATATCCATAAAAAGTAGAATTCCTTTTTGTTCTTTTGCTCACAGTAGATAGGTGCTTGGACTATTTTAGAAGTCTATACATTTACTTCCATAGAGGCTTTGCATAAACTGCACAATATGGCTATTTGAACCTACTATAGCATAGTAGGCTTAGTCCAACAAGATGCTAACTTTATCAATCAGAACAGTTTAAGTACATTCATCAGTCAGGTCACTTGTATACTAGCCTATAATGCACAAATTCTCAGGCAATTCTAGGACTTTCAAATGTGTCCTCCACTTGGGCCCCCTCAAAATGTTGTAGGAATCCATTCAACTATGTCAGTGTTCTAAGAAAAATGGCTAAAGGAAATGTAGGAAATGATCAGGAAAGCTTGTAAAGTGATTTTATTGCCATATGTAGCAGGTTCTAACTGACCCTAGGTTGTCAAGCTAAATTATGACCTCTTCTCCCTTTCTTTCCCCCAAAATCAGATCCAACAGGAAGATAATAATTCTAAATGCCAAGAGATCTCTATCTCGGAATTTAAGAGTAGAAAACTTCTTCCCAAGACTTAGAACAACCACACTTCCAGAACTACCTCAAATCCTTAGAAACTCAAGAGCCATTTATAGGATTTGGAATATGATGGAGAAGAGATTAAGGACAGTAAGCCCAAGGAATAGAGGAATATCTTTTTCAAGGAAATGGAGAATTACTGAAAATTAGCTTCACCTACCCTCTTCCTTTATCATGAATATGATTATTCTTACCTCAATCACTTAAAGAGTTCTAGGACCTAAGTTATTTTGCCTGTGTATAAAAAAGATCTGTTACATCAGACTATACAACTGGAATTTTCACTAAGATATAAGTAAATCTTACTCAAACCTTTAGAAATTAAACTAGCCATTATTAGAGCATGTCTTTCTCTCCTATTGCAGGCAGGCTCAAAGAAATCTAAATTCTAGAGAAAAGAATATCCTAAGGATATAAGATGTAAGAAATTCATACTAGAAGAGGTAGATAATGCTAATTTTTTAAAAGTTAAGAACTATATGCCATAGGCTCATTTACAATGAATTGTAAATTGTAAATAGTCTTATTGAAATTTCCTGTAATTTGCCCTTTTCACTTGTTCCTTTAAAATCACTCCCTTTTTTTTAGTAATAAAGTCCTCTGAAAACCCAGAGGAGGGTTGTATGTTTTTTTCTAATACATCAAGTTACCTTGAAAAAAAAAGGAAAAAATGAGAAAAAGTATATCCTTCTAGAATATGAGAAAAAAAAACCCAGATCTCTATCAGGTCTCTGGATGGATTGGGGCAGAACAGGATGCAGAGGAAGTTAAAAAGAGAAAAGAAAGGCCAAAAGACTAAGAAGTGGCTAAATACTACATATAAATATTAAAATATATGTATCCCTAAAATATTAAATCTCAGCTTTAATTTTAATTCCTTTCTTTAAATATATTTGTTTACATTTATTATATTTTTATAATTATATTTTAAATTATATGTTTATTAATGATAATTTAATTCATATTAGTAGGTGAGAAGGCTTCAAGGAAATCTAACAAAATGGAAGACTAGATATTTTCTCCATTGCCCCTTAATTTTATTTAAATAAAAATTTTAAAAAGCTTTAAGAGACAGAACAATTAACAGCTGAATCCATAGGATGAGAAAAGCATGAAATCCAACAAGGAAAGAGCTTAATGAACTAAAAGTGAAGAATACAAACCCAGAGGTTTGAGAAGATAATTCCCCGGGGTTTTTTGGGGTAAGGGGAAAGACAGGTAGCCAACACATAAGGAACAATACTTATAATGTCAAACTTTTTCATGTATTGACTGAGTTTGGGGGGTTTTCATTTTTTCTTTTTTCAAAAAAATTCTTTGTTACAAGTGAGAGTTCTCTGGGATTGGGAGGGGGGGGAGATACAAAGAAAAATTTAGGCAATATATAAACAAAAAATATCAATAAAAATCTTTTTTTAAAAATGTCATTGGTGGAATAAGCAGTCCACTAAGGTATTCTCTTTTATACATTCACTAGTATTATTGGTTGCTTCACATGACTTTAAAAAAAAACCCACAACAAACTTTTTTTAAAAGTTAACAGAAAAAATCTAGCTTAAAAATTAAAACAAGCAAAAGAAATATTTGCTTGATCTTCTCATTCATTTTCATTTTTAAAAGAAATATTTTGAAAATAAATTACTTTTAAATTTTAAGATATTTTTAGCCTTTACTAACTAAATTTACTTATAAAACATGTAGAATTTTCACTGTTTTATTGTAGGATTAACTACGTTAATAAATTTAAAAATCCAAAGTAATCCAATCAACAAATCATTTTTTTTAAGGCTCTTTATCTTATACATTCATGAACTTGTATTTTAAAGACGATATGCAATCACAGTATTTTAAGAGGTAAAAGGAATGTTAGGGATCATTTAAACTCACCCTCTCATTTTACAGGTAAAGAAACTAAGATCAAAAGAGATTAAGAAATGTTCTCATGGCCACAGAACTAAATTAATGACACAGACAAGAATCTAGGCCCCCTGGGTCAGAGTTTTTTCTACTGCCACCAGGTTCAGTTAAAAATCTACCAAATTTCTCAACATCTGCAGATAAAAGAAATACTTTTAATTTACCTACCTCCAATATCTGCCAAATACAGAGGCAATATTATTTAACAAGATAGTTTACAATATAAAAAGATAACTTATTTACTTTTCAAATGATAAAGAAAAAAACTACATTTAAAAATGCTACAAAAAAAAGATTGGTCCCTAATAGCATCATGGGGGCAGGGGGTAAAGGCACGGTGCTAGAGAGGGATGAGAGACATACATCAAAATTTCTCTAAAATGGAAAATAAGTTTGGCTACAATTTACTTTTATGTTAAAATGAACATATAACTTTAAAATGCAAAATTTTATTTTAAAAACTTCTCACCTTGATTTTCACCTCCCTCCTTTGGTGTTTGTTCCAATAATGTATTCAAAGCCTTTGTGTAGTCTTTCATTACCCAATAAGCAAGACTACGAAGGAAGGGATCAGGATGTAATCTACTACAATTGAATCCTGAGCCATCTTTCTGACAACCCAAAATCTTTTCATAAAGAATGGATGTACAGGTAGATGACGTCTCAAATTCCGATTCATATAAACGAGCAATAGTCATGGCTAGCTGAATGTCTTCCATTTTCTCAAGACATACCTGTAAATAATAATTTTTTAAATTCCTAAACATTGGTTTTTAAAGAACTTATATATCCTACTGATCTATATTGATATATTTCATCATATATGTATGCATATATATACTGAATATAAACTTTCTGATGGCAAGGACTGTTTTCCTCTTTTACTCACATTCCTAACACTATGCACAGTGTTTGACACATAGTAAGCATGACACACAGTAAGCAATTAATAAATTATTGATTGATATTAAAACAATCCAATTATTTCATATCAAAAATCAAATGAGGGTTGTCACATAACTGATTAGTTGAAGAGCAAAACAGTGAATATCAATGTCTGGCATCCTAGAAAATTTAATAAGTATGAGCTAAATTTTTTTTAAACCTAAGTTACTAAATTAATACTATTAATGCATATAATTTAAATAACACTTCTAAATTCACAAGGAGTTCCCCAAATAATCATTTATCATCAACTATTAAAAATATATCAACACAAATAATATAGAAACACCTTACACCAAGTTACTAATAAAACTCTTGCTCCCAAAGAGCTTGCAATCTAAAATGATTTTTTAATTAAACAGTCATTAAAAAAAATTTTAAACCCTTACCTTCCATCTTAGAATCAATACTGTGTATTGGTTCCAAGGCAAAAGAGCAGTAAGAGCTAGGCAATAGGGGTAAAGTGACTTACCCAGCGTCACACAGTTAGGAAGTGTCTGAGGCCAGATATGAACCTAGCCCCTCCCATATCTCTAGGCTTGGATCTCAATCTATTGAGTCATCCAGCTGCAATCAATTTTTAAATTTTTAGTTCCAATTTTCTCTATCCATTCAGTCCCTACTTTATACATTGAGATAGTTTTTTTGTTGTTGTTAAAGAAGCCTAAGGAAACTTTGATCTATTCACTGCTATCTCCTCTCGTGTTGAAGGTCTCCTCACTTATAGAGGTTTTTTTAAAGTCACACATCTGCAGCATTTCAGGTATCTTTTAATAATTATATATTAAAGTGGATTTACTTCATTGTGCATTTGTGTATACACTGACTTCTTTAATAAAGATTAGGGCAAGGAAAAAGTTAACAGTAATGGAAGGGGACAGAGAACAATGAAGAATTGCACAGTTGATGCTTAAAAAATGCTTTGACAAGCCAACTTCAACATCTACAAGCAAGTAAACCTAACCATCATGAAAATTTTGTAACTTTAACATGCCACTATTCTGAGCCTTTATCTTTGATGTTCTCTGGAATATGAAATTTAACAACTCCCTGTGTCCTATTTGGGACAAAAACAATAATTAAGTAGCTGTATAGTACTCAAATTACTAAAAGATGAATCAAGAAACCAATAATATCATGTCATTACTGGGCATATGTTTATTTACAAGTGACAAGCTAGAATGAAACTCAGAAGTCCCCTACCCCTGTCTAGTGATTTACCAGTGAACCCCAAAAAGTATCAGTGACCAGCCAATGGTCTACAAAGGTATGAAGGGGCCAAGTCACAAGGTGAACCCAGTAGGACTCTAAATCCAGAACTCCTTCCCCTCAACAACACTGCATCTTCATAATGGCACTGCTGAACTTCTGACCCATCATCTTCTGATTTCTCAGGCTTGTTATCCAATATATCTCTTAAAGTATATCATTCATACCTCTACAGCATCTTTCAAAGAACCAGCCAACAGGAAAAAGGCTGCAGAGTGTTCAAAACGTTGTTTTCCTAATAAGGAAAAAGCATTCTTCAAAGCAGCCTTACGCCACCTATCTTCACTAAAATTATGGCTGAAAAATGTAGTCATTTTTTCATCATGTTGTGACCTATGAACCAAAACAAATTTTAAATCAAATGTATCTATCTTGTTTCATTTGCAGAGTGCTGATTTAAGTTAACAACAGAATTTTGAAAATTTTAAGAAAAAGGCTCTATGGTTATGCAATTACTTCAGTAAGAAGTATTTAATATCAGGCTGTTAGGCTTCTCTTTGCTTTGTGAACTGTTCTGACAGAGAGAAAACATTTTATATTCTTCAAGCACTTGTTACCTTTCAGAGCACTTTCACAATACTATCTCATTATATTTGCACAACAGTTATAATACAGGTAAGAACATATTTTACATCAATCCAAAGATGAGGAAACTGCAACCAGTAGGAAATTGTAAAGCCTCCCAATTTACAATAAAGTAAATTGATCATTCACGTCTATATAGCTAAGTAACTGACAAAAGTGAATCCAAAACTTCTAAGCCCAAAGGAATCTTCTTTTCCTGGATCTGTTACTGTAACTTACCTAAAGAGACCCCATATCACTGCTTTCTTCTTCAAAGCAAGGTAAAATAATGCTGCATCCAAGGCATCATTGTTCCTCTGAAAAGATGCTTTAGCAACCTTAATAAGTAAGAAAAATTAAAATGTTCAATTCTGAGAAAATTTAAGTTTGTAGATTATTCAGTGAGAGAGAAAGAAAAGTTAGAATTTTTCACTAAAGTTTCAAATGGCTATCCTTTCTAGTGCTTTGGAAAATATTAGTGCTCATCTTTAAAATTCACAAAATTGCACATTAATATTTTATCTGAATAGTGGCTTATACTTAAGAGGCACTCAAATGTTTCTAGAATGAATAAAATTTATAGTTGCTAACATATATAAATATAAGTTGACATACTGTATTAAAACTTTAATTTTTTTTCAAAAAGAAACTTTCATGAAAGGAAAAGCAAAATACAGAAATTATATGATTATATGTCCAAAACACATCTTGCCCTTCTATAGCATATTTCATAATAGATTATGTTTTATATCCCCAAGTCATAGATCAAATTCACAATCTCTTTGAACTAGCATCTCAAACAACTGAGTATGTCTCCACAACATTTTTACAGGGCTATAAATTCAATTTCTAGGTACTTTATGACTCCAAAGTATTGCAAACACACAATTCCTGTAATACTCTAAAATTATTCTTCAAATGACACTAATTAACTAAATTACATAGTATTCAAATCAATTCAAAATATTGAATAAAAGTCACTTTTATTCAATTTAACCAAGTGATTTCTCCCCACCAATATTTTTATACTGGAATAGTTTGTAAATTATTTGGGAATGGGTAAAGACTTTCAGGACAACCTATGGGAGGACACAAAAATGACCATTTCAGAAGGGATCGATGGTTCATAATCTATATTCAGTGATTTCCAAAGTGGGTGCTACCGCCCCCTGGTGGGTGCTGCAGCAGTCTAGGGAAGCTGTGATGGCCACGGGTGCATTTATCTTTCCTATTAATTGCTATTAAAATTTTTTAAAAATTAATTTCCAGGGGGCTAAGTAATATTTTTTCTGGAAAGGGGGCAGTAGGCCAAAAAAGTCTGGATAACCACTGATCTATATCTCTGGCAGGCATACCCATATCTATGGGATCACAGATTCATTCAATGAAGTTTTCATAAAAATAAATGTCTTGTTTTATGCAATACATATATGTGCTCCCAAAATATTTTTGTAAATTTATTCATTTAAATGTACAAGAAAAGCCTGTTATTTACTTAAAATAATATAAATAACTTCCACCTAGCTATACAAGGTAGTTCTACATTTTCAGATAGGTTTTCTTAAAGTTAGACATGCCTGTCCTTAAAAAAGTATTGTGCTGATCTACATATAAAAGATATCCCAAAAGTCTTCATTAAGTTTTCAGCTTTAACAGGCCCACATATATGAACACAGAGACTTCCCCCTCTCCCCTTCCTTCTCTTTCTTCCCCCCCCTCAAAAAATAGGTAGCTCTGAGATGAATTATGGAATCAAGTCAGAAAAGCTTTTATTTCATAAAAAATTAAGTCAAGTACCCATCTAGTAATATTTGTTTCACAATCTACTAGCTTGGAGATACAACAAAATTCTCACCCTCTCCCCAAAGAAGTAGAAATTCTCAATGATATCAATGGAAGTTGCATTTCTCTCAGAAACATGGATTTCCCACCCCAAATTTGAAACAATTCAGTCAGTACAACATCTGTACCTCTTTAAATCAAACAAATTACCTTTTCAATACATCTTCGAAGTGTGTTAATATTCCTGACCCACCAGCCTATCCCCATAGCTCTTAATTCAGACCACTGAGGATCTCCTCGCTGAATAGCAGGAATCATATTAATTAGTTCTTCCTCAGCCTCAGAATGAAAAGCCCAGGCAAAGTGGCATGTGGACACACCTGAAGAGAAATCAGATAATATCTATATTTAAAATCACCATAGATCAAGAACACCATAAAAGAAAGAATTACATTGTTATTTTAGAGTTCCTCTCCATTTATTCAGTCATTTCAAAACCAGGTCAAACAGAAAGGAAGGCAGTAGGCTCTTAACTATAAACTTCCTTAATATAAAAATTAGGAGTAAGGCACCTAGTGCAGGATTACTAGCTATTACAAAACCAAGCAAAATCTGTTGACACTGGAAAACATTTGAATAGGGAGATTAACAACTACAATAAATACATGGTAAACTTTGAAATAAGAAAAACTAAACTGCTAAAAGTCCCTTTACTATGATTATGCACATATGCCCCAGAATTATTCCAACAATGCCACCTGTGCACGTGCTTTCATATTATACTGTCCTATATAATACTGAGCACTAAGAACTAGTCCTACCTTCACTCCTTTCTCACCATGCAGCATTTATTACTGTTAAAATAAGGCTTGAGATCAGAAACAGAGCCAAAGGACCCACTAACTTTATCATAATTCAAAACTGAATTTAACAAATGGTAAATAATGAATAAAGAGTCACAAGCTCGGTAATTTGTCATCCCTTTTATTGCTTTTTCATTTTCAGATTTGCTTAATTATATATTTGAATACTTTTGATTTTAGAAAGGAAAATAAAATGTGTCATAATCTTTAAAAGTCAGAAGTAAACCTCTAAATTTGGTTCTACTCCAGATACAGACTTTTAAAAACCACCTATGAATCTAAAAGTAGTCTTCTGGTGATCCTTGAGCTGGGAAATTTTTAGCTCTGGAAGGCTGAGGGTACTGCTTAAACAAGGCTTTGTCTTGAAACAACAAAATGGGACCTAATTACTTCCTTCATCAAAATTTCATCAGAAACCAATAGAAAATATCTTCCTAGAAAGGGTGATTAAGAGAAAGAACTAGGAAGCATGGCAAAACCAAGATAAGCCTGATAATCAACCATAAGAATTTATTCTAGAGACAGAAAAAGGGCCTGTGATAACTAAGTGCAATCCCTCCAATAACATTTATTTTCAAAATTATTCAATATGGCAAAATTCATATGCAGTTACAAATGTTCTGACCAACTCTCATTTCATATTTTCATTTAACAAGTTTTTAAATTAATTAGTGTTAAAAATAATAGTAACCTTTTACATTTTAAAATATTTTATTCTTATTTCCCATGCTGAAAGACCAAGACAGTCTCACAAATGATAATCTTCATTAAACATATTTTCCTTTCTTGAAACCGTTTGTATTCAATGCACTAGAACAGTGACCCAATGGACTAAGCTTTTGATATTATCTGTTTAAAAAAAGTCAAAAAGGATTTTAGCAATACCCAGACCCAATTTTTCGGTTTTTTAAAACTTAGTAGATAACATATTCTGCATTATGTTGGACTTTTTCATTATTTTGGTTAGTTTCACTTGTTTTTTAATTCTTCATTATAAGAGCTAGTTCTTTGGTTAGGTAAGGTGGTGGATCTATTGAGAAATGTTAATAATGTAAAACAATAGACGACCAATAAAATGTATTTTTTGACAAGATAATTTATCAATTTTTGTGCTCCTTAAAACTCTGACTAAATTTTATTTAAATAATTCCCTAATGACTGACTTTATGTGTAAGGAATACAAAATAGCCTTCATTTAAGGAACATTGCAATATGCAATGTTTTTTTAACTTTAAAAACAAAATAAATCAACATTATTTTAAGTCCTCCTTAATGAAATATTAAGTTTCCAAACTTTTTAATTTGGAAGGGATTTTAAACCCAGGTCTTTGAACTCAACATCCAATATATGATTTAGGCTCCTCACTGAGGAGGCTCCTCCCCTAAAAAAGTATGTTGAAAACTGACTGCCTATATTAAATATTCATTTTGTGCTATGAGAGTGTATTAATTGCACAAAAAGCAATACATTTCACATGTAGATGAGGATAGAATTATGGTAAAATCTAAAAATGAAGAGTTTTACCAAAATTCAAGGCTTTTGAACTTTCCATGATGAGATACTAGCTGAGTTACTTTATTCTCTTTAAGTACTACTAAGCTTCAAGTCTATTAACAACCTATAAAACTTTAAGGTCAACAAGAGATATGTATGTAGACAACTGAGCAACTATAATTATGTTTTTATATGAATATTAAACCTTCAACACTAACCATTATACAAAAGTTAAAATATTTTCAGCCGGAAAGGAATACCTTGATGAAGTAGTTGTACTCGATATAAAGGAGGTAATGATGTCAAAAGGCATGTGTGTAGCCTCATTGCCAATAAATATCTCAAACCACATTCGTCTAAGGTATCTCTTCCTATAGGAGAGGGGAAAACATATTTGAAAGAAATGAGCCCAAATTATAGTAAATGTTCTGATAAATATAAAAAATTAGTACCTATTATTAATTTTAATGGGATAAATGATAATAAAACTTTTGAATACATCATTTGGCAAACACTTGGAATACACCCAAAAAACACTCCTAATAGTCTCTGATAAAACTAGTTTTTAAAAATGGGAAAATTATGTCTCTCAACTTCAGGCAATTAAAGTATGCTCATTTAATTACATTAAGTGAAAATAAAAATCCAAGCCTTAAAATTCATGATGGCAACAAATAAACTAATATGTTTCTATTATCACAAATAATGTTTTCTCCCAGAAATTTAGATAAGCCTGAAATTGTATATCTGAAGATAATTTTCCATATCTTTCATATCTTCTTGAGTAAACATAGCTGCTTACTTCCCGTTATAGTATGGTAACACTGAAGTCAAGATTTGGGATTTGATCTCCACACAGGAAAACAAGTTTTGCATGGAGAAATATTCTTTGCCATAGTCAAAGACCTAATAAATAACAATCTCACAAATAGTATACCCACTAGTCACAGGAGCAACTAAGCCAGAAAGGGTGGCTCAGACTCAGCACACACTCATCACTACCATTAGAAAGACAAAACTTAGGTATGTTTTACAGACAATATCAATAGCTTTTGCCTCTCTTGAGGGAAAAATCCTGAAAATAAGAGGAAAACATATTGCTCTTATGTAAAAAAGGTTTAACTGTTGTTTTTTTTCTCAAGGTGTCTCAAAAGTCTTACTATAATTTTAAGCTATTAAAAACTTTAAAACCCAGGGGGCAGCTGGGTAACTCAGTGGATTGAGAGCCAGGCCTAGAGACAGGAAGTCCTAGGTTCAAATCTGGCCTCAGACACTTCCCAGCTGTGTGACCTTGGGTAAGTCACTTGACCCCCCATTGCCTAGCCCTTATCACTCTTCTGTCTTGGAACCAGTACATAGTATTGGTTTCAAGACAGAAGGTAAGGGTTTAAAAAAAATTAAAATGCACTAAAACTTTCAGAATACTCTAAGATTATTTGTTGGTTGACTACTTGACCGATACATAACTTTGCATCATATCCTTAAAATATTTTAGATTTTGGTACATCCAATTTCTTTAATGAATGACAAAAAATGTAATAACTATGCAACAAAGGCTTAGGACAGTTTGGGTGAGTTTTATTCCACTACACATTTCTTCGCCCTGGATTAATGCAAAAAAATTAGTGCCCTTACCAGTATAGGCCCTGAAAAAGAGAAGACTATAAAGAACTAAATAATAGCATTTGTTTATATCCTGATGAGCTTAAGAAAGAGTAGTAAAGGTAAATAATTTACCTTTATTTTCATTTCTTAAGGAGAATAAATTTTGTTATGCAATAAAATGACTAAATGTAATGAAGAATTTTCTAAATTATAAGGCACTAAAACATAACATTATTGTTAAAGAATCAATTTTTCTTGACATTTTGAGGTATTATAGATAATAGAAAAATAATTATGCTTAGGCATGCCTAGGAGGAGGGGAATAGGTTAACTAATCTTACAAAATCCTTTTTTTCCCAGTTGCATGAGTCTATGATAAAATTCAAAATTGGGCTATAATTATAGAAATTACATCTCTATGAAAAGGGCTAGAAGAAGTAAATGGGGGAATACAGTTAATCCATGGAGAACTATGAATCACAAACTGGGTAAGTTTGCCAAAGCGTATCTTCACACCATTTTTTTTTCTTCTATGAAATTTCTAATCAAAGATCAGAATCATTTTGGACGATAATCACAGATCCAAAACTACTCAGCCTTAATATAAAAACAACTCAAAATGTATGTGTAAACCAGATCTCCAAAGAGCATTCTGCTTAAAGATTCAAGAAACATTGAGGAAACAGGAAAGAGACACCTGCTGTCTTTCTCCCCTTTCAGGTACAGCACATTCCAGAATACTAAATAGCTATTAATGAAGCTTGAGTTTTTTTGTTTCTTTCTCAGGGAACGAGATTAGCTGAACTCTTATACTAAAACAGATTAATATTTGCCATACTACTATAATCTTATAGTGTCCTGGGTCACTTGACCAGGTCCTAAAGTTTTGATCTCAGAGGCGGCACTTGAAAACAAAGTCTTCCTAACCCAGAGGAGAATTCTAGATGAACTACTCTTCTACTAATGAAATTTTAAGTTCAGACATACAGTAATTCAATAATGATGTTAAAATTCTAAAGTTAGAATGTGCAATGCAACGTTTGGTTTACATTTCATAATCACATATTTCTAATAGTTAACGTAGCATTTACTAAAAATACTAACCTGAGTGACTCTTGTCTCTCTGTTCATCCAGTTCAGTACTAGTGGTAGCCACAGTATCAGCCAATGCCACAAGGAACATCTGCTCCAAACGGGTAAGGCCTGGAAGACTTGAGTGCATAAGATGGCTTGAAAGTACACTGGCATGTTCTTGACCAAAGTAAGATGGCCCATATTGAGAAAGATTAATTACTTTGGATTTGGTTTCTTTCTTTTCTGGCTCTAAGTCAATAAAATCATCTGTTGTCACGGCCTGGGTCTGGAATAGATCTGCATACTGGTCTTCGTTTGTGTTTTTATGAGCATCATTAAAGCCCTGGGATATTTTAGTGCTTTCTTCAGAGACTCTGTAAGTTGTATCCTGATCTGCAGCCAGCAGTGCATAGAGTGGGAGTGGAGGGATAGAATCGATCTCGGTATAATCCCGAGTGCCATCTTTGCCTATTGTGACTGTATCCTTTGCAGTGCTGCCACTTACACTAATGGTTCGAGAGAGATGCCGTTTACCTCCTTCTCCAGTCTCAGCATCCCTAACGATTGCAACTTCTCCAGCAATACATTTAACTAAGTGAGAGAGAATGGCTTTGGCCCTTCTAACTTTTCCTAAATCCATCAATTCCAATAGCTGAGTTGGATGATATTGTGGGAGAGTTGGGGAGAGGATATGAGCAGCTTCAAATAAGCCGCCATCTTGAACTACAGTTGGTTTGCCAAACACATCATCTGTAATAACCGTTCCTTCGATTATACTTTTCCTTGTCACCATGCTACATTTAGAAGGCAAAAAAGAATCCACTACAGAATCTTCAGCAGGAGAAGTATCAATTTCAATGTCTCCATATTTGACAGCATGTTTCCACTGTGCATAAACATGCATTTCACAGTCCATTCCCACCACCAGTATCCCGTCTCTTACCCATGAGAGAGAAACTGGCAGGGAGGGTGTACCATCAACAGAGGATACTAAATCTATTGATCTCAGGAGAACCCATCTTGACTTGATTCCTTGTTTGATACTACCACCTAATGGCAAAGTTATAACCGCTATGCCATCTTTGCTGTTTGTCTGCTCCGTCACAATTCCTGAAAGTCGCCCGTACATGAAAATGTTAGCACCGACCCCCACTGTGAGTATATGAGAGCCATCCTCTTTTGATACCCAGTCCAAATGGACTAAATGCTTGATGTTGGGCATAAGATATCGGTCTTTACTCAAAATAGCTTCTGATTTATTATATACAAAGAGATTGCTATCAACACTAACCCTCGAATCAAGAACACTACCAACCTTAATTAAATCATCAAGATGAATTGTTTGTTCTAAAACCCATTCTGATCCTCCAGTGGATTCGCATTCAAATATACACACATGCATAGAGAATTCTTTAGAAACAAAGCCATTGTGCTGGACAGGCTGCTTGTAGGCCACTGCAAGGCGGCCTGTATAAGAACAACTCACGGCTACTGGTCTTCCCACAATGCTGACTGTACTGCTGCTGTC
This sequence comes from Gracilinanus agilis, assembly GCF_016433145.1. Taxonomy (NCBI): domain Eukaryota; kingdom Metazoa; phylum Chordata; class Mammalia; order Didelphimorphia; family Didelphidae; genus Gracilinanus; species Gracilinanus agilis. The sequence continues at coordinate 543,524,221 of NC_058131.1, read as the reverse complement.
TTCTCCTTCATCATTCATCAATGGCCATTTCCTCCAGATATAGGTTTCCTTCTTATTACTTATACCATCATCTTGTTCTTTTCTATGACATTTCCAAAATCGTACTCGGTTGTCAGAACAAGTTGTAACCACTAAGTAAGGTGCAAGGCAGACAGGGTAAATTGAAGAGGAACTCAGATGACCTATAGGGAAAAATAAAAGTTATAATATTAATGCCACAAAATAGTTTACAAAGTCAATTCTTATTTTTGTGGGAAAGTCTAAAGTAACTACCAATATCTTTTAAACAATAGCTTCACACTGCCCTCTACTGGTACTCCACAATCTTTTTAACATCAAATGCAAGCACATACACTGTCAGCCTATATATAAAAAACAGGAATGTCATCTATCCTCAAAAAGAAGTTTCTAAATCACTCGTCTATTTTTAGATGGTAATGAAAAATGAAGCTGATATTTAACTCTAGATTTTAAAAGCAATAAGGCAACAATAACTATAAAAATCAAATCATTCCCTTTACCAAATATATCCTTAACATGAACTCTTTTACCCCAGATGTGTGGTCAGATCCACCCCCAGAAAACTAGTCAGAGAGACCTGAAGAGCAACAGGATTACAGAAGACAAAATCAGTGATTTAGGACTGGAAGAGCCTCTTAGCAGCAACCTAGTCTAACCTCTCTCCTTTTAAAGATGAGGAAATGAGAAGAGCCAAAATGATTCCATGGCTTGTCTATATGGTCATACATATTATGGCAGGCAGGATTTGAACCCAGTTCCTAACTTCAAAGTCAATTATATCCTCTATACTATGCTGCTACTCTTCCTTCCACTTCATCCTAATATTTATACCAATTTGTACCATCTCCTAAACTATCTTCAGATAAACAGCTCCACTTCTATAGAGACTCATCTACTTTTTCCTATTCCAAAACTCACTTTAATGTTAATTTAATAATAATCTTCCTTCTGCAGATCTACCACATAAGGTGATCTAAAAATATTCATTATCTTCTTAAGTTTCTCTCCAAACCAAAGCATCTAGCCACATAACCCACCCATTTTGGCTTCTCCCAAAAACAGTCTGCAATTTTACCTGCCACAGACAGTTCTTTTGACATTCTCTCAATGCTAATCTTCCAAGTCTAATACAATAATACCCTAGAATCTCCACACACTCTAGACTATCTTTACATGAATATTATGCTCAGAAAGGTATTCATCCATCTATCTCATCCTAAAAAGCCAACTATCTTTTTCCTTGATCCTATTCCTTTTCCAGAAGTATAGATCAGACATTTCCTTCCTCTGTCCTACTTTTATCCTCTAGATACTCTCTAGCCTCCATTCCACTACTTTTCTCTTCTCCTCAGCCTCTGCTATGTTCAGAGGTCATAAGTTAGGCAAATTTAAGGCATGAAGAGGTATATGTGTTTGGGAGGTGGGGTACAAAAGAAGAGTAGTACAAGATAGTAAACTCAGGGCATCTGACAGCAGAAATAATGGTAAGAATTTTAGATGTTGGAGGCACATGAAAAGCTATTAGTAGCTTACTACTAGTAGAAATTGTCTGAAGAATTCAATGGGTTAGATGCTAAGGAGTTAAAAGGAGGATTGTAGAACCAAATTGTGGGTATTCATTCTGTACAAAAAGAAATTATAGGATTTTCAGGGGAACAACAGCAAAACTCATCATGGAGTAAATATTGAATAGTAGTTTATGGTGGGCATGAACAAAAAGCTGTCAATCCATTTCATTTCAGTCTTATTTCTGGGACATTTTACAAAGCACTTTCTTACAATAATCCTGTAATCAGAGTTTAGAACTTCTCTGGGTATCCTCTAGAAACTATCTCCTCAACTCAACACTCACAGGTTTGATCTCCTAGAAGGTATTGACTATTTCTGGCTCTGTGGATTTGATCTAACATTATAGAATGTGAACTCCCACTAATATGTTTACCTTTAATAATTAACAAGAAGGCACAATTAAATCAAAGCAATGACATTTGCTAAAATGGCCTCATAAGATCAATAACTACAAAACATTCCCCCCATAAACCTGGGGCACATTCAATCACACACGTTTTTAGGAAAAGTAGATGTGCAAAGTATAGCAGCAGTGAGGCATATAAATGGAAAAAATATGAGACCACAATATTTTGAATTGTTTTGTGTTTACCCTGAAAAGCAAGGACACAGAAAAAACAGGAGGAAAGGCCTATTCTGATTCAGTCAGAAATGAAGAATGTGCTAATTTCATAAACACTCTTGACTGATCTTGGCCAACAAATGTAGATTTTATTATAAGATAATTATCATTATCATTTATTATTTCATAATATATCATCATATATTATCATTTGTCATATGATACATTATAAAAATAGTAGCTTAATGTAAAACAGAAATCAAAAGATCATAAATAGAATCAAAAGATCATAGACTTAAGACCTAGAAGATACTTTAAAGATCATGTAATCTTACCTTCCTACCAACCCATTTTATATATGAGGAAACTGGAACGCAGTGTAGTTAAGTGATTTGCTTGGGTCACAAAGCTACAAAGTGTTAGAGGGAGAACTATGGTCTTCCTGATGCCAAATCAAGTACTTTATCCACCACAAATCCTGAACTGGCAAGAATGCTTTGGTTGGAAATGTTTTTTACTTCAGAAATTAGGTTTCCAATAGCATAGATATTTTTTTTACCCATGAAAAAGAGAAAGGTGGGTATTGTATGTAAGCAAATCACTTCAGTTTTAGAAAGGAAAATAGAAGATGGCAGATTAGAGGCAGCAAACCAGATGAACTCTCTCAAAATTCTCCTCCAAATAACTTTAAAATAGCACATTAAACAAATTTTTGAGGGGCAGAAGCAAAAGGTCAGAGTGAAGTGTTTTTCCAGTTTGAGAAAACTTAAAAGACATTGGCAAGAAAGGTTCGTCACACCGGGGTGGAGGCCTGTCTGGAGTATAGCACATGCAGTAACATTACCAGCAAAAGGCCTTAGAGGTGGCTACAGTGGCAACTTTGGGAGCTCTCAGCCCACAAACAATAAGGAGGACAGACAACTGGTCAAAAAGAGATTAGAAGAGACCTTTTTCTGGCATTGGATAGCACTGACTAGCAACTCTATTGCCCATATGCAGCTCTGGATTGTAGTTCCCAGGTGGAGGGAAATGCTTAGGGTTGGTCACAAGAGAGCAGGAGATCTTGTCACAGTTCCAGGACCAAGAGGAACACTAGCTCTTGAGACTCTAGGGGACCAAGCCCCTTTCCTGAGTAAAAACCAGGGCACAGACCAAGAAAGCAGTGGCCACATCTCTCCCAAGATAACACAACCTTAGAAGAGCCGAAAACTTGCAAACTCCCAGAACAAGCTCTGGGGGGAAAAAAAAAGTCTAAAGCTTGGGCAATGTCATCCCACTCCTGGGTGATCTAAAATCTAACTTTAGCATAAATTTCAAAGTCAAGGAATAGTTTGAAAAAGTGAGCAAAAACAAAAAAGAATTTGCACATAAAAAGCTACTATAGTGCCGGGAAGACCAAGAAACATAATCAGAAGACAAGGTGAAATCAGATGCAAGCAAACCCTCAAAGGAAAATGTCAATTTGAAACAAGCCCAACAGAATCAACTTCTATTTTACTCTTTGATTCTGTGACTTTCAGGCAGTCCAATGTAATTCTTAAATTCTCTTTCTTCAATCTATTTTCCAGGTAAGTTGTTTTTTTTTGATGAGGGTATTTCACAATTTCATCTATTTTTTTCATTCCTTTGTTTTGCTTCTTGATGTTCATGAAGTCATTAGCTCCCACTTAGCCTATTCTTATTTTTTTTTTATTTTTTTTAAACCCTTAACTTCTGTGTATTGACTTATAGGTAGAAGATTGGTAAGGGTAGGCAATGGGGGTCAAGTGACTTGCCCAGGGTCACACAGCTGGGAAGTGTCTGAGGCCAGATTTAAACCCAGGACCTCCCATCTCTAGGCCTGGCTCTCAATCCACTGAGCTACCCAGCTGCCCCCCCTATTCTTATTTTTAAGGAATTATTTTTTTCTTCAGTGACTGTTTGTGTCTCTTCACATGTAACTCCTAAGAACATTATCATATTTAGCGCAATTAGGAGGAATCTACATAAACAGAGGTTTGGGATATGTTAATTATGTTGAGATGATCTCCCCCCAGCGACCTCCCAAAAATGAAGTAGTGAGAAAGAGGGATGCAATGAGAGGAGGAGGAATGGGGGAAATGTTCTCACATAAAGAAGTACACAAGAAAGAGTTTTTACAATGAAAAAGAAAATGGGGAGGGTGGGCAAAGCTTGAACCTCATTCTCATTAGAATTTAAGAATATATACGTGTGTGTGTATTTAAATACACACACACACAAAATCTATCTTAACAAAGGGAAATAGAAGGTATGATAAAAGGCAGAGTATATTAAGGGAGCCAGTGGTCAAAAGCAAAACAGATTTTTCAGGATAAAATGAGAGAAGAAAACAAGAAAATGAGGAGGAAAATACACAGTTAATAACCATAACTAAATGTGAATGGGATGAGCTCAATCCATAAAATGGAAGTAGACAGCAAAATAGATTAGAAACAGAATTCAGTGATATGTTATTTATAAAAGGCACACTTGAAACAGAAAGACACACACAGAGTTAAAATAAAGGACTTGGAGCAGAATCTATTATGCTTCAGCTGAAGTTAAAAAAGATAGATATAGCAATCATGATCTCAAAGCAAAAAGCAAAAATGCACCTAATTAAAAGGGGAAAAGAGGGAAACTACATTTTACGAATGGGTACCACAGCCAATGAAGTAACATATCAAAAATTTTTACAGCAAGTATCTCTAATAAAGTCTTCATTTCTCAAATGTAAAGAGAACTGATCTATAAAAATAATAACCATTCCCCAAATGATAGTCAAAAGATAGAAAATGGCAGTTCATATTTTAGAAAATTATTGTTAATAAAATGTAGAAAATACATAGCAAGAAGGAAATATTCCTATCAGCAGAACATAAGGCTTTATAACAGAGTAACATATCATACATAAAGAAACCCAAAATAACCCCATCATAATCTCTAAAAAATCACTATCAGGCAAAGTAAGTAACAAAAAGCTAAGATACCTGCTGAAGGTGTTGCTCTGATTACTTCAACTCCAGGTGGGAGGTTAAGCGGTTGACTATAGACAAGACTAGAACTCAGAATGAGTTTGCTAGCAGTCTGGAGATTAGCAATTGATGAAGAATGTGGCATGGAACTTATGCTAGAAGAAGTTTCTGAAGAAGAATCTATGTTCTTTTGCTCAGGAACGGTAAGAAGATTCTCTTGTAGAGAAATTTCAGCTTTAGCTTTGAAAGTTTAAAAAAAAACACACAATTTAACTTAGATTCAACAAACATGAGAGGCAGAGAAAAATTAAGTATTCCATCCCCTTTACATTATTTTCAAAATAAAAAAACTTTCAACTATTCCAAGGTTCATGATCCAATCTCTAGATTCCTACTTCATTTCAATAACCTGATACTCACCTCTTAGACATTTTTTTAAAGCAAAAGCAATTGCAGCACGACACATTGGGAGACAAAGGACTAGGGACTCAAATTCCAGTTGTGCTATTTATTCTTTGGTGACAAAAGGTCCTTTGGCAAGCTAGCAAATTCTTCATCTTTTTGGACCTCTCCCTTATTGTCTAGGTAAGTTTATACTTTTATAAAATAATGGTGCTGGGCTAGGTTACCTTTTAAGTTTACTTCCAAAACTAAATTTATAATATGATGAATACCATCTTCCTTATAGAAATGGTGCCAGAACAGAAAAACAGAACTACAAATTTTGTAATGATATGAAATGTAGAGAAATTAAAAACTAAACTTATAGAAAAGCACTTTGAAAAAGAAAAAAGAGGTTCTATAAATATAAGGGGAGTTATTGTTGCTATGGTTTTTTGGTTTTTGTTTTTCTTTTTTATTTAAAACCCTTACCTTCTGTCTTAGAATTAATACTGTGTATTGGTTCTAAGGCAGAATTATGAGAGTGAGGCAATGGGAGTTAAAGGACTTGCCTAGGGTCACATAGCTAAGAAGTAAGTATTTGAGGCCAGATTTGAACCTAGGATCTCCCATCTCTAGGCATGGTTCTCAATACACTGAGCCACCCAGCTGCCCTGCTATTGTTGCTATGTTAAAGGAGGTGGGTTAATGACTTGCTAAATTACATTTGCTCAATGTCACAGAATCAATGTCAGAGCCAGAAGGAAAATCCAAGTCTCTTAACTTCTTAGTATAGAATGTGGAAACATACTTCAAGACACAGAAAAGGCCTCTGAAATGTACAACAGTTAAAAAAAAAAAAAAGAAAATATGAATCAAAAAACTAGTATGAGGCCCAGCTGTGCCATGAACTAGATTGTAACCTCAATCAAATCAAGAAAGCACTCCATAACTCAATTTCTTTATTCGTATAATGAAGTTGGAATAGATGATCTCTCATATATTTTCAGTTGACACAACTTACAGTTCAATAATTTAACCAAGAAATTTTAGAAGATTTTTAACAAGGATTTAAATTTCATACAATATGTAATTTACTAACTATGAGTCTACATTTTTCAAATAAGAAGTTCATTTTCTTTTTTTATTTTTTCCCCAATTACATTTAAAAACTGTTTACAACATTTTTAAAAGAATTCTGAGCCTCAAATTCTTTCCCTCCCTCTCTGTCCCCAACCTCTCTGTATTCCTGCTGAGATGGTAATCCATCTCATAGAGATTTTACATATACAATCATATAAAACATTTTTCCACATTAATCCTTTTGTGGAAGGAAACAAAAAATTAAGAAAATGAAAAATGTTTTCTTTAGTCTAGATTTAAACTCCATCAGTTCTTTCTCTGAATGCAAATGGCATTTATTATTATAAAAAGCTAAATTTTCACAGTTGTCCATTGTATTATATTCCTGTTGCTGTGTATAATGTTCTCCTGCTTCTGCTTTCATTCTGCTTCAATTCACTTAAGTTTTTCCATGTTTTTCTGAGCTTCTCCTGCTCATTCATTTCTTATTGCACAATAGTAGTCCATTACAATCATATACTATAATTTACTTGACCAATCCCCAATTGACAAGTATCCCCTCATTTTTTAATTCTTTGCCTACACAAAAAAGCTGTTTTAAATATTTTTGTGCACATAGGTCCTTCTCCTTTTTGTTTTTTTATCTCTTGATACAAACCTAGTAATAATATTGATGGTTCAAAAAGACATGTACTGTTTTATAGCCCTTTGGGCACAGGTCCAAAATTGTTCTCCAGAATTGCTGAATCAGTTCACAACCAACCCAGGAGTGTATTGGTATCTCAATTTTCCCATATCCCCTCCAGGTTTTGTCATTTTCCTCTCTCATAAAAATTAATTTGATAGGTATGGGGTAATACTTTAGAGCTGTTTTAATTTGCCTTTCTATAATTGTGATTTAGAGCATTTTTTATAGCATGGCTATAAAGCTTTAATTACTTTGAGAACTACCTGTTCATATTCTTTGACCATTTATCAATTGGGAAATGGCTTGCATTCTTATGTTTTTGATTCATTTTTCTACATATTTGAGAAATGAGGCCTTTATTAGAGATTTCCTGGGGGGAAAATTTTTATACCATTATGATTACTGTGTATTATTCTCCTTCCTGTTTATCTGTCTAGTTTCTGACCTCTACCTCTCCCAATTTGTCCTCTTTTCTATCAGCCCCATCCTGTCTTCCTACTACTTTCCTGTACGGTAAGAGAGCTTTCTATAACCAATTGATTGGCTATGGTCTCCCCTCACTGAGACACTTCTGATGAGTAAGATTCACATGCTCTCCTCTCTACCTCTCCTCTTTCCCCTCCTCTGTGAACACTATTTCGGGCCTTTTTTATTTTTCCTTCCCCTTCCTCCCAATGCACTCCTCTTTTTCATGCTTTAATTTTATATATTTTTAGATATCATTCCCATCATATTTAACTCACACCCTCACCCTCTACCTATGTATACTTCTTTTAACTGCCCTAAAAATCACAAAGTTCTTTTTTTAATAATCCCTGAAGGATTATTCTCAGTTTTGCTGGATTATTCTTGGTTGATGTCCTAGCTCCTTTGCCTCTGGGATATCACAGTCCAGGCCCTCTGATCTTTTAATGTAGAAGCTGCTAAATCTTGTGTTATCCTGACTGTGAGACTAAAATATTTGAATTTTTTTTTGTTTTTCTGACTGCTTGCATTATTTTCTCCTTGACTTGGGAGTTCCAGAGTTTGGCCATAATATTCCTGGGAGTTATGCTTTAGGAATCTCTTTCAGGAGGTAATTGTTGGATTCTTCTTCCATTTTTATTTTATACCCTTGTTCTAGAATATCAGGGTGGTTTTCCTTGATAATTTTTGAAAGATAATGTCTAAGTTCTTTTTGTGATCATGGCTTTCAGGTAATCCAATAATTCTTAGATTATCTCTCCTAGATCTATTTTCCAATGTGGCATTTCACATTTTTTTATTTTTCATTCTTTTGACTTGTTTTGATTGTTTCTTAATGGCTCATGGAGTTATTAGCTTTCATGTGCTCAGTTCTAATTTTTAAGACATGATTTTTTTGAGTAAGCTTTTGTACCTCCTTTTCCATTTGGCCAATTCTACTTTGTAAGGAGTTTTCTCAGTAAATCTTTGGACTTCTGTTTCTATATGGTCAATTCTGTCTTTTAAGTTCTTCTCTTCAATGCACTTTTGTGTATCATTTTTTCTATTTGGCCAACTCTGCTCTCTAAGGAATTCTTCTCTTCTTTGATTTTTGTGCCTCTATAACAGTTGACCTATTCAGTTTTTTAAGATATTAATTTCTGGGGCAGCTGGGTAGCTCAGTGGAGTGAGGGTCAGGCCTAGAGACAGGAGGTCCTAGGTTCAAACCCGGCCTCAGCCACTTCCCAGCTGTGTGACCCTGGGCAAGTCACTTGACCCCCATTGCCCACCCTTACCAATCTTCCACCTATGAGACAATACACCAAAGTACAAGGGTTTAAAAAAATATTAATTTCTTCAGTATTTTTGTACCTCCTTTATTGAGCTATTAATTCTTTTTTTCTGTATCACTCATTTCTTTCCCAATTTTTCTTCTATCTCTTTTATTTGCTTTGTAAAATTCTTTTTGAGCTCTTCCATTAATTCTTTTTCTTGAGGGAGGATTGAGAGCAATTCCTATTTTTCTTGAATGCTTTGGATGCAGCAGTATTGACTTGATCATCTTATTCTGAGTTGTGTTTTGGTCTTGTCACCAAAATAACTTCCTTTTTTTGTTGTTCATTTTCCTTTCTCTTTTCTTTTAACTTAAAAAAAATATTAAGTTGGGCTCTGTAACTCACCACTGTTCTAAGTTTCACATTCTTTGTACAGCTGACTTCAGAGCTAGCTCTGAGATCTATCTGCTTTCAGTTCTTCCAAGATGATACGATGAAAGGAGAGGTGTGTTTAATACTCTCTCCAAGTCAGTTTGGGGGGTAACCACAAGCATTCTTTTCCACCTTGGAAATGTAGTCCTTAGCATTGCCCTTAAGCATATCCAGATCTCACAGTCCATATGAACAGTCTCATTGTTCCTCCTCACTCTCAGACCTCTAACTCATGAACTATAAGATCTGGATCTGTTTAAGGGCAATGCAACAAAAGTCTTGCACCCAGGGCCAGCAAAGGACCATTGTAATCTCCTTCTGAGTAGTTTTCTAACCACTCTTACTATTTGTAGCTGAGAGCTCCAGAAGCCATTGCTGCTGCTTCAATTTTGCCCCCAACGCCTGTTGCTTGCCTTTGCACTCAACTTCTACCCTGATGCAATAGATTTTTTTTGTACTGGCCTTATAAGTTGTTTTGGACTGAAAAATTATTTCAACCCATCTTTTTGTGGGTTATGCTACTCCAGAATTTGTTTTGAAGCATTCTATCGGAGTTTTTTGGAGAGTGATTTGGTAGAGATCAAGTGGGGTTTGGGTACCTTCTCTGCCCCCCATAAGCTTATTTTCAAATTTTAAAGCTTCATAGAAGCTTGAACTGACATAATTATTACTATTATTGGTATTATTTCAGATTCTTCCAGCTTGTTTATGGAAACCTGTCTTTGTGTTGCAAAAATTAAGAATTACTATTCTAACAGTGTCCTTTGAAATCACTAATTAGATAAGAATTCCATTTTCCAGAAGACTTTTAGATTTCAATACTACCTCAACTGAAAACTTATTCTGGAAATTCTGTCAGGGTCCAAGACTCCTCATCCTAAAACATTCATTGACCCTTGTGGCTTTCTCATAGTGAAACATTTGTCCATCATGTCCTCACTTTCCTCCCATTAGTCTCTATTTTTGGTGAAGGATCCAGGTTAGCCAATCTTCACTATGCTCCTGGCAGTGCTTCTGCTTTCCAGATTTTAAAACCATCAGGTCGACCCCTATCCATCCTACCCTTCAATCCCAAGTTCCATCCCCAAACTTTTTAGTTCCCTTTAGTGTTGTCTTCCTCTATGAAAATAAAAGTCCCTTGAGGCCAGACATAGTCTTTCTTTTTGCTTGTATTTATTTATATCCCTTGAACTTAGTAGAGTGCCTGGCATATAACAAGTTCTTAACAAATATTTGGTGCCTTGTATTGCACCTTGTTTTTCCCAGAGAAATCAGGACCAGATCTTTACATGAATGTTCCTACTATTATTTCTTTGATAAATATTTTTTTAAAACACAAATTGAGACCTGTGTACTCTTGATCTTTTATATCTCATTCACAGTTACTAAAGAACTTTCTGTTAGTTATCATAAATGCAATTATAAATGCTATAAAAATTTTAGGTGTCAAAGTAGAAATCCAAGTGAACCTACTAATCCAGATAATTTTAACTTCACAGATACCAACATAAAAGAACTTTCAAGCAGTTTATAGAGTGGGCTATAATTCCTTAAAAGTAGGGACCATATTCACTTAGATCTCCTTCTTTCTCCAATGAGGTCAGTGGCTGGCTTGGTCTTTTTTTCTTCCTAAATTTCTAACTTCATCCTGGCAGATTTCAATATGCATACGTCCTGATATTCCCTAAACCATTTTAAGGGTTTCCATTTCCTATCATCTTACCCTCTTCTGTATAGTTTGGTTTCCAACATCATCATGCAATTGAAATTGCTTTCTGCAAAGTTACTAGGAATCTCTTAATTGCCAAAAATGCAGTGACTTACTCTCTATGCATATCTTTCTTGACCTCTCTGTAGACTCTCACACTGTCAAACACCCTATTTTCCTTGATGCTCTCTTGTCTCTAGGTTTTCATGTCACCACTCTTTCCTGGTATTTCTCCTGATGACCATGCCTTCTCAGCCTCTTCTTCTGACTCTTCTTTCAGGTCACACCCACTAACCATGTAACCACATAACCATTCATTCCTCTTCTCTTTTCTCTCTCTGTGTTGTGTGCTATGGGATATTTTTTAAATTTCAAATGACACATGGTAAAGATGTTCAATAGTTACCACTCAAACTATTAGCTTAGGATAGTTCAGTTTCAACATTAGGTTGTGACACATGATGTTCTCCAATGTTTATTTGTCTTTTGAATATGCCAGTAACTCCTGGAACTTGCTCATTTGAGAGGTCAGATTTTTATAAAAGTAGGTTTTCAGTGATTGCTATGATAAAAAGCAAATATCACACACAATCAATGTCTTATCTGATTCCAAATTCTGAAGATGTATGGAAAGTCTAACGGATACAATACATCCCCACTAGCAATTGTGGTTATTTAAGAATGATTTTTAATCTATTAAGTATTTTTAAAATAGCTGCCAAAATATTAGGATATAAATATGTAAGCCTAGGGAAACTTAAAAAAAATACTGAAACTCTAAGAGTTCCATGAAACAACAAAGTTTAAGAACCTCTGCTCTAAACTATTTCACCTTGTGATCTCATCAGCTCCCATAGATATAATCACCATCTCTAGGGAAATGAATTCTCAGATTGATCCAGCCCTAATTTCTTTTCTGGCACCTCCAAATATTGATTAGATATCTCAAACTGGATTTCTGGGAGACATCTTAAACTAAACATTTCTAAAATTCAACTCATTATCTCTTCCCCTAAATCCTCCCCATCTTCATAATTTCTCCATTACTGTCAAAGGCACCACCATTTTTCCTGTCACCCTGGGTTTATAACCTAGATCTCATCCATGACTCCTCTTATGCTGCCTTCCCTCCTCAGCCCATCTAATCTATTACCCAAGTCCTGTCAATTCTACCTCTATAACTTCTCTCCTCTGACCACTACTACACTTCATCTACTCCTGCCTGGACAACTGAACTTATCTTCTGGTTGTACTCTCTGGCTCAGGGCTGACCTTACTCTACTCAGCAATCAAATTGCAGATATAACTATGTCATTACCCTACCCTATTCAAAAAAAGCCCTGTGGCTCTCTATAACCTCCAGAATCATAAAATACTCTATTTTGGCTTTGAAAGCTCTCCATAAACTGGCCCCTTCTTAACCTCTTCAGTATTCTGATTCCTGTCTCCCTTCCAATGACACTGGCTTCCTTGTTCTTCGACAAGACAGTCTATCTCCTGAGGGAATTTTCACTAGCTGTCCCCAGGCCTAGAACTCGTTCTCTTCTTTGTCTATGACTCCTTATTTCCCTGACTTCATTCAAGTCATAACTAAAATTATGCCTTCTGCAACAAGCCTTTCCCAATTCCTCTTAATGCTAATTCCTTCCCATTGTGATAATTTCCAACTTATCCTGTAATATATTTATACATTATGTTTTATACATAGCTATTTGCATATTGTTTCCCACATGAGATTGTTGTTGGGTCCTTGGAGGAAGGGCCTGTTTTTGCCTCACCTTTTATCTAATATCTAATATGGCACCTGGCCCATAGAAAGTACTTAATAATTGCTTGCTGACTTGGCATATGGCATATATTATTTTCACAATAACCCTGTAGAATCTGTATCACAAGTACTGTTCAATTCAACTTAAAGGATGAAGAAACTAAGGAGCTGATTCGAAATTAACTGATTCTCCTAAGATTTCATAAATATCATAAGCAGAATATGAAGTCAGGTCTTCCTGACTCCATATAGTCTAGTCACTACTCCACATCACTGCCCCTTTTTAAGTAATAATAAAAATTCTGAAATGTTTAGCAGCTTAAAATTAGACTTAATTCTTGAATAAATCAATTAATCCACAAGCACTTGTCAGATACCTACTATGTACCAAGCATAGTGTGAGGCATTGGGAATACAAAGCCTATAATGAAAAAGTTGACTGATTAATCAAGTTGATTGTGATAGCAACATAATTCTTAATTTGTCTCTCAAAGTAAGGTCTTTTCAGAAGAAAATATAGCTGCCAATTTCTTTGAACTCCACACTACATATTTCCTCATCTTAAAATTGATTAATATCATATAGACAGCCAATATATTGAAGAAAAATTGTTAACGCTATAATTCTGGTATTTTGTAAATAATCTTTGTTAATTTTTGTTAATATTTGTAGAAATTACTATTAAGTATGTATTTATATCAGAATTGTTATAAAAAAGTTTAGAGTCACAACACTATTAATTCATTTAGTGATTCCACTAATAAAACATTAATAACCTCAAAATAATAAAGTATTAATTTTATTAAATTTCCATTAAAATTTTAAGTACATAAAATGACTTCTTTTTAGGTATAATCTAATTTCTTTCATCAATAGTTTCTATCTCTTATTTTCACAATTAAAAGTTTGCTACAAAAAATTCACTTCTATTCAGTTATTCAATTTATAATTCTTAGGATCTTTAAAGCAAGAATTCTTTTTTTTTTATGTCATGAATTCCTTTGGCAGTCTGATGAGGGCTATAGACTCCTCAAAATGACATTTTTAATAAGTAAAAGAAAATGCATACCTCTAGAAAAGAAACCAATTATAATAAAATATCAAGATAATGTAAAAAATAGCCAGGTAAAGAACTTCTCCTTTAAAGAATTATCTAACAAAGAACATTCAGTAACAGAAATTCATTTCTGGATATCTACAAAATTGTAATTACTCACCTATACATGCTTGTACAGATTTAAGATGAAGGTGCCACATGTGAAGAATGGAACGATTATTACTATCTTTTTCAATTACTACAAGAAAGAATTTTTCTGAAAAAGGTGGTGGACGATATCCTAGCAGTAAAAGTAAACAGATACTTCATTACTATGCTTTCAAAATTTAAGAAACCCTTAAAGTAACATTATATACAAGAAAACAATGAATGGGTCTTTAAAAACAAATTGATATAATCTCATAAAAAACTAATATTTGGGAACATAATTTTTTATTTCATTAAATCTCAAAAAGTATTTTTCAAAAAGAATGACTGCCAAACAAGAGGGCACATAAAAAACTTCCTGCTGCTCAAATGCCTTTAATGTGAAATCAAACTATCATTCAAATTAATAAATCCATAAACATCTTTCAGGTGCATTAATATTATATGCAATGTACTGTGCTAGGCACCAAGGATACAAAGATGGAAAATGATTCCAGTTCTTAGAAGGAAAGAATACAAGAGGCACATAGATGAATATAATTAATAAAACATGGGATGTGACAAGAACAAAAGGAAATCCAATCGAAGAGCTCTAAAAAAAATTGGAGAAGTAAAAATCAGAGAAGGCTTTATGGAGGAGATAATACTGGAGGTGGGCGTCAAGGGGGAAAAAAAGGATTTCAACAGGAAATGCTGGGAAGGGGAAGTATTTGAAGATTTAAATGCTCGATTAAGGAATGTACATGCTAGGCTGTGAAAATGAAAAGAAGCAGGAGACAGCAAGATAAATTGGAGAATAGCTATAGAATTGGAGAATAGTGTATAATGGGAAAGTGTATCAAGGGGAGTAACATGAAGTAAGTCTAGAAAACCAGGATCACATTTAGAGCAGAAAAGGACCTTAAAGGATAAGTCCAATCTTCCCAGTGAGGAAGTTGATGCAAAGAGAGGTAAAAGTGTCTGAGGCATGATCTGAAACCCAGTTTCTCCCTGATTCCAAGTCCAGCATTCTATCCATTACTCCAGAAGGATGAAGCTTATAAAAGGACTTAAAAACCACATTGAATATATATTTTATTTGAATATATTTTATTTGAAATGCAACAGCCTCCACTAAAATTTTCTGAGAGTGAAAAAAATCAGATTTATGTATTAGGAAAGATTATTCAGGCAGATAGGTAAATGATGAATAGGAATACAGAAAAGCTGGAGACAGAGAAGCACGTAGGCTTTTTAGAATAGTGCAATGAGTGGAGAAAAGGCAGCAAATGAGAAAAGGATCAAGGATGCTAAACTCCAAGAACCTGAGGGGTCCAACCCTCTACAAGATGAGAGTGATACTTATATTATCTACCTCAGAGTAGTCTTCTGAGGCAAGAGCTACATAAACCTTAAAGAACTTACAAAGACAAGTTGATATTTAGGGCAAAAATAATACTGTTTTTCATCTTTGTATACAATACCTTGCATACACCAGAGTAGACTGGTTGTATTAACTAGTTGTATTAAACTGAATATACCCAAAGCAAGAATCTAAAAACTAAAAAAACCTAAAAACTGAAGTGGGAAACAAGAACTTGGAACCTTTGTCTCAGTACAACAGGGTCCACTATTCTGTGCTTTATTACTTCATTACTTCTAACTTTACTTCAAAAAATATGATTTTCCTTGCTAGAGGAGCATTACTAATACAAACTTTCTATTGGCCAAGATTACAGTCATTTTAACCTAATTATTTAGTGTTTGTATTGTAAATTATTCCAGAGATTTCTACTATTTTATAAAGGCTATATATATGGACATAGGGAACCTTTTTCCTCCAAAATTAAAGAAATTTGATGTAAACTATATTTGAAGGTACCTTGAGATGGTTGGAAAAATATCTCTGTCTCCTTCTTGTGGACGTACATCTTAAGTGGTTTATATCCTATAATGAAATCTTCTTGGAAAACATGGAGTAACTGTGTATTTGAGCCACACTGTAAACACCAAAAAAAAAAAGTTAATATTTTTGTACTTCAGACCTACCTTCATCTGCAAACACACACACACACACACACACACACACACACACACACACACACACACACAGAGCATTTTTTAAGAACAGGAATTCTATTTACTAATAATAAAATAAGATTTTGAATATCAAATCCCCTTATTTTGAAAGGGAAACAAGTCTATATATATTTTGACAATTTTCTAAATTTGACAAATTTCTAAATAAGGAGGGAAAAAGGCTACATCTCAGACAAAACTTGAGAGTTTAAAAGATTTCTAAGAGACAGTGCCAGGGTAGCTCATTGTTTCCCTTAAAATTAAAAATCCATTTCTGATAACCCTCATTTATTGAACACATTGTATATAGTACTTGGAAAGTCAAGGATCATAAATGAAGTTCTATGGAAAGCCCAACAGATCTAGCGATCTCCTGTCCCACTGCTAACTGTGCTAAGGGCACTGCTTTTGTCCAGGGATAGTAAGTTGTTCAATACTATATTTCCATTTTCTCCATGAAAAAAGGGGCAAACATTTGCCTCCTCACTTGATGACCTACTTAAGAAAATGTGGAAAAGGATAAAGAACTTTGTTTTCCATAGAGTCTCTCTAAAGGCTAAGGAGATATTGATTGCCTTTAGTTTTCTTAAGTAGACTCAGTCCCAAAGACAGCTCAAGTGATCAGTCTAAAGGGAAAACTGTTGATAGCTGCTTCTGCACTTCCACTGAGCTGAGAAAAGGGAATATGTTGATGGCTTTTCTGATCTTTCTTGAGATTAGCAATTTGAGAATGGTTGCCTCCACTCCCTTTTAGTTCCAGGTCATGAGTTCTGCTGTCCTGAGTTGAGGGCCTTGGTTGCCTTCATCTTGTTAGAGAAAAATGGTCAGACTTGTATGAGACACAGAAGAGCCTGGTTGAAGAGTAGCTAGGGCATATCAATCTGTCCCTAACCTGGAGGCTGGAAAGGCCTTCACTTTTATCCTTCTTCTCCTTAGGCAACACCTCAAGATTCAGGAATCTTTGGTCAAGTTAAGCTTAGGTCATATCTCAGCTCCCCAGGAAACCCTCCCACATCTCTCTATCCTTTACCTCCCCTGAATTCTAATGCAGTCAAGACTAGTTCTCAAAGAGCAGAATAAAAAGAGTCTCTTTGTAGTATTACACACAGTAAATGAATAGGGAATGTAGTAGAGAGAGTGCCAGGCCTGGAGTTAGGAAAACTAATCTTCATGAGTTCTAACCTGGATTCAGGCACTTACTAGCTACGTAACCCTGAAAAATAAATGAGCAACAACATTATACAAAGCAAGCACTTGTACCTCAGTGCATAGAGCACTGGGCCTAGAGTCAAAAGACCTGAGTTGAAATCCAGGCTCAGATACTGGGCAAGTCATGCAAGTTTTGTTTGCCTCCGTTTCCTCATCTGCAAAATGAGAGTGATGATAGTATCTACCTTGCAGGGTTGTTGAGAGGATAAAATGAGATAATTATAGAGTGCCTATTACATAGTGCTATATAAATATATCTATTACACAATGACAGTTCAAACTGACATTCACATAACACTTTAAAGCCTACAAAACACTTTATCAATTTTCCAAGTTTCACCCTCACAAGCAACAGCTCTGCTTTACTATATGAGGAACATGAGTCAGCTTCTAAATCCCTTGGAACCTGAATTTCTTTACATGTAAAATGAAGGGATTGGAATAAATGCCCTCTGATTACTGTCCAACTCTAGATGCACAAACAATGTAGGGTATTACAAGGTATTATCCCTAATTTACACAGTTACAAAAATTGTGCCTCAGAGAGGTAAGAGGCTTGCCCAAGGACAATGTGAATTTGGCTCTTCCAGATTCCAAATCCAACACTGTTTATTTTACCAATTTCTTTAAAAATAAAAACCCTTCCCTTCCATCTTAGAATCAATATGTGTATTGGTTCCAAGGCAGAAGAGTTTGGGTAAGGGCTAGACAGTGGAGGTCAAGTGACTTGCCCAGGATCACACAGCTAGGAAGTGTCTAAGGCTAGATTTGAACGTAGGACCTCCCATCTCTAGGCCTGGCACTCAATCCACTGAGTCACCCAGCTGCCCTCTATCAATATATGTTTTAACAACTTCTAACATAGCCCTTGACACTGAGGTTTCAGATTATTTTAGTCCTTAGGAATCTCATATCTGCACATTGATAAACAAAATAACATTTTTAAAACAATTCAACAATATACCTCACCCAATTTATTTTCTTCTTTTTTAATGTTTTTATTTTTTTAATTTTTTTACATTGTCAACTTCCAGACTGAAATTATGCTCTCCAATTAAAATCTAAAACAATAAAAAAGCAGCTGAATTTTTTAGTTCTAACACAACAAAGCTATGCTTAATATTATTTTCAATTTTGATATGCATATTGAGATTCCCCATCTCTTCAAGATTCAACAACAAAGATATTTACTTTCTTCTGTTACCCTCAATGGAACACAGATGCCACATCCACGCCTTTTCTCATGAAGCACCACCAAAATGCTAGAGTCACTCTCATTCCCTCAAGTTCACAAGAATATAATTCTGTGTTCAGCTAGTGGGTGAATAGTTTTCTATCAAACTTTTCGGGCTCTGCTCTTGTTAACTTCTACCTGTTTTTAACTGGATCATGGGATTTTTGTGTGGATGGGAACCTAAAAGATACAACAAACTAGTCTAACCCTCTATAAATTACAGGTTATTAATGTAGGGTCTGGAAATAACTTTTTAAAAAAATACTTATCTTCTGTCTTAGAATTGATACTTAGTATTGGTTCTAAGGCAAAGAGCAGTAAAGACTAGGGGAAACTGGAGTTAAGTGACTTGCCCAGGGTCACACAGCTTAGAGGTATATGGGGTCAAACCCAGACCCTCTCATCTCTAGGCCTAGCTCTGTATCCAGGCACTGAGCCATATAGCTACCCTTGGGAATTTCTTTTTAAAAACACTTTGATTATTCTAGTTCAATATAATTAAAACTATAATTCAGAGAAGGGATCTAGAGAATCTCACTGGACTTTCAAAGAGGTCCATAACACAAAGTTAAGAACCTCAGCATTATACTGACTTACCTACTTTAAAAAATTTTAGAAATATTTCTATATGTTTCCTTTATGGTAGGCCAAAAGCATGTATCTAATTTAATGCCCACCAAAATAATTGTACAGATGTAGCCAATCTATTCAAGAATATACCAATTTATAACAATTTTAGTTTACTTCAAATAACATGAATATCTTACTGTAATTACAAACATACTAATACATCATTAAGGGAAATTCATTTGTCTACATGTAATTCTTTGATCTTTTATCACGTTCTAAGTTTCTACCTTTATTTTTTTTAACTATCTCACCATTTTGATAGATAATCTTTAAAGGTTGATCAAGTTTCAGGTAATTAATTCTATAGTTCATGTGTATTTTCAAACTAATTCTGATCCTACCTGCATTTTCAAATATCTCTTCCTTAAAGACTTTCAAGTGATTTAAGTCAAAACACTATAAATCAGGGTTCTTCACACCAGGATGAGTAAATTACTCAAATTAAGTTTCATTTCCCTGGGAAAAGACTACAATGTCTGAACGAAAACACAGTATTGATGCAGAAGAACCAGGATTATAACTATTCTACTCTGAGGAGCAAAATTCCTCATAACCCAACCTAAAGGAAGAAATTCCTAAACCTCTCATGGATTATACTATGTTGCTGATCAGGATTTGACAGGACTTGGGATAAAAGAGGATTATTGCAAAGGTAAAATTCAATAATACTTATAGAAGCAATTTTTAAGTTTATTTATACCATCATTTCATTAGCATTTATTTACTTGGTTAGTTATTGCATCGAGCTCAATAATGCATCCAGGTCGGGCAGTAGACTGTTGGCTCACAATATTAAACACTTCTCCGATAAGTTTCTAAAATAAGAGATGGTATTGATTAAAAGTTTATCATTATTATCAGTGATAATCCAAATACTTTATACACAAGTATTTATGATCTACTAACTAAATGATAATGTTGATTGGGCAAAAAAGGCACTACCTACTAGTAATAATATTAAAATTAATAACATCCCATGAATAGACCCAAAATATGTTTTACTGTTCCATAATAATAATTTAAGAACTCAGCAGCAAGCATAATTTTACATTTTACTGTGATTACATACAAAAGTACTTACTATGTGCCAAGCACTATGCTAAAACCAGGGGATACAAAATAATAATAATAATAATAATAATAATAATAGTCTCTGATCTCAAGGAGCTTGTAGTCTAATGTAAAAGAGACTATATATAAACAAGATATATGTAGGGTAAAACATAGATAATAAAATGAGAAAAAGTACCAAAATCAAGGAAGAATGGGAAAAGATTCTTGCAGAAAGTAAGAATTAAGTTTATACTAATAGCATTCTCTTCTTGTGAGATAAATGCATTGCCTTTCCAGTTAGATTTTGAGTTACTCAAACACAAGAGAACCATGGTTTCTACTTCTTTTGTATTTCCCTCTATACTAAGTACAGTGGACTAGGACCAAAATAAGCAGCAAATAAATGCTTGTTGAAACAAACTGAACAAAATATGAGGAAAAGAACTACCAGTAAAGTCTGAATTTACTTGTTTCAAATCTGACTTCCAAAAGTAAAAGGCTTAGTTAATAAAAGGTGATGAATAGGGTGCCATAGGGAATGAGTGGTGGCAAATGCTGTTGATAACAGAGAAGCAATGGTTCAGCAGAGAGCTTCAAAGTATCTAAAATGGAATCATGAGACATGGGTTCAAATGATATCTTGGACCAGTGATGGGCAAACTATTGCCCAGGGGCCAGATCCAGTTTGCCTATCACTGCCTTAAGCAATTCCCTAATCACTACATCTGGATGTGAGGACATAGTGATTAAAGAATTGCTTAAGGTGGTGATATGGGCAAACTGGATCTGGCTCATGGGGAATAGTCTGCCCATCACTGTCTTAGACAACTGATATTTGTAAAACTCTGGAGGTGTTCCTTTACTAGAAACTTGGGTTTCTTTATAAAATAGGCATAATAATATCTCATAGAAATTGTTCCTCAAATATGAATTATTAACATTGGTATGATCACAGTTTGGGTAATAGCTAAATCCTTGGCAAAATAAATTGAGCTTACAAGTGATGACAGTAATATCCAAGAAATAAATTATGGTCCCTTGGAGATAGAACCAATATCCTCTATCATCCTTTATCTAAAACATTCATGTTATTTGTTTAAGCACCTTTACATCTACTTCGCATAAGCTTTCTTGAAAGAAGTAAATGACATTTCATATTGTCTTTCCCTCATTGAAAGTACAGTACTTTTATATATGTCAGTTTCTGAATAAATGTTTATGGACTGAATGTTAAATAAATGCTCTGTAGGAATATTATTTCTTTAAACCTTTGGTGCTTCTGAATGGACAATATGAGAAATAATGAACTATGGCACACATATTCATGAAGAACAAAACACATGAAAGATTATCCATTCAAATACACACTAAAGAAAGGAAGGGTTTTTGAATATGCAAATATGGAATCTATACACCCACTCTCCTCATGCCCCTCTCCACCAAAAATAATGAAAACTTACTGAGGATTCTGGGTCTGAAAGTTCATCAAGTAATTTTCTGGCATCTACTACTGCTTGATATAATCTCAATTTTTTGCCATCAGATGCAACAAAGCAAGCACTAGCAGAATTGCAGTATGTACCTAAAAAAAATGAAATACTGTCATATAGTTTGAAATACATACATTTTAAAAACATTTTCCTACCACCTAAACTATGAGTAGTTGGCACAGAATCCTTTTAATACTTATCTGCAAATAAAAACCAATTTGTTAACCACTAAAAAGTTTTTATTCAAAACATTAATAAGCATAACTTTAAACTTCATATAAATTAATATTTTGAAAAATTAGACTTGTAATTCTTCTGAGTTTTTATAAAAATATCACTCATCACAAAATAGAAATATTTTAAGATAGCACTCACCTAGGCAATAGCTGGGAATAAGAGTTGGAAGCCAAGCTACATTAGAAAATGCAGAAGTGTGGAGAGAGTTGATTCGTGCTAATTCAGATACTCCCCCAGTATATGACAAGGGTCCTATTGGGTCTACACGCCACAGAATTAGCTCACTATAGATTGCATTTGGATCATGAAATGTTCGAGTTGCTGCATTTCTAAGAGACTCTTTAGATGAGCCTTTAATATGCTTTATAGGATCCATGACTTGACTTAGTATACTATCTGACTCCCCAAGACAACCGGATTCAGGTGTTAGCACAGCATTATGATGAGAGGATGTTAATAATAATGGCAAAACGGAATGACAAGCCAGATCATTGAGGTGAAACCGGTGACCACAATATCTAAACTTATGAGTTACAGTTAGCACAGTGGTAAAGGCAGATTTGTCAGCAAAAGTAACTGCCCACTGATTTAAAGATCCATCAACATGTTTGGAAACCATCATTACTATAGGAACTTCAATGTTCACATTTGTGTTATCGTGTCTGGAGCTCAGCTGGGATCCAACGGCATCATCAGAACTCTTCTCCTGAAGCCACAGGGCGTTAGCCACATTTTTAGAAGCATACATCATAATATTTTTGCTGAGAGAACTGGCATCCCCAGAGGGAAATGCAACAGGGATCCGAGAAGAAAATGAAACCTAAAAAATACAAATATAATCATTTATAAAATGTTTTTAATAACTATGAAGTTATTATAAACATAATTATAAACTAATAGATCATATGAGGGCATAAATAAAAGATCCAGGAATCAAACCCATGGCTTCAGACAACTATATAAAAATCCATAAAATAAGGGTAGGAGAGTAAACTAGAGTACCTAATGAATGAAGTCAGGGGAAGCAATATAAAAAGAGCCAGAAATAAAAATCCATGGCTTCAGATATTTATTTTTTAAATGCAATAAGGATGAAGAATAAAATAAGCACAGATTCTTAACTAACACAGAAGGAACCCACAGTACTGTTAAGATTTACCTCACTCAACAAGAATTGAGCAGAACTGTTTTAAAAAGAGGGAGAAGTTCAAGACAGAATAGCATTGGGGTAACCCTACTCAGGTTGGAGTCATATAAGCTGAACTATTCAACATTTATTTTGACCTTGTTTTCTAGACTAAGATGACCTTTTGACTAAAGAATAGGACAAAAAATGATGATAACAGAAGTAGAAACCCAAGATAACTAAGGAGACAGATGGATGACATTTAGCTGTCCTCAATAAGTTCAAGTCACCAACTTCAGATGAACTACATCTATGTAATGATGTGATTATTTAACCATTGGCAGTAATCTTTATAAGATTCTCAAGAGTAGCAAAAGTGTATCAGAAATGGAGAAGAAAAATGTTCTAATATGAACAAAAGCAAAGTGTCACTAGGGCAAACCCAGTCCAATGTTTGGCAAATAATATGCACTTAATAAATGTTTGAGTGGCTTCCATTACTGGCAAAATTCTAGAACACATTATTAAAGGAATAGTTTGTGAGCCCTCAGAAAAGAAAGTTGTGAAGATTAAAATCCAGCATGATTTAACCCAAAATAGATCATGCCAGACTTAACTTCATTTTCTTTTTTGATAGAGTAACTAATTGGGAACACTATAGGCATAGTATAATTACATCTAAGCAAAGTATCTAACAAAGTATCTCATGATACCTTGTGGGCAAGATGGAAATACATGGGCTATCTGAAATGGCTGAAAAATTACTCAAAAGTGTAATCATTAAGGGGATGACATCAACTTCAAGGAAGACTCTATCATAATACTCTAGAAAAAGATCCTTGGCACTAGGTTGTTCAAACATTTTATCCATAATCTTGAAGAAAATACAAATAGCATGCTGATTGTATGATATGTGAAAAGTTAGGAAAGACAGCTCAACACACCAGAATAGAGAGAATGAATAGCCAAAGATTCTGGCAAGCTAGAACTATGAGATGGGGAAAATAATAAGACAAATTTAATAAACATGCATGAATATTTCTACACTTAATTTTAAAATACTAACTCTACAAGATCGGCATATAGAATGTGATCAGTCAACATTTCCTATGAAAAAGATCTAAAGGTTCTAGTAGACTATTAGTTTAATCTCAGTCAGGAAGTGTAAACCTCAAACTTCTTTTTAATAGGCTCATTTCTTCTGCTTAACTTAATCCTTTATTGATTATTTCAGCATCTCTATAAAGAGTTCATCAGTAGGAGCTGGAAGAAAAAGAAGCTTGATGTTTACACCTTCCAGAACACTTGGAACCAGAAAAGTACAAGTTCTAATCTTGTTAAAGAAAAGAAAGGAAATAAATGTGTAAGCTGGTATTTAGCAAACAGTTTTGTAGCTCCTCAGGAGTGAGGTTTTCAAAATGGCTTACTTTATTTGAAAAGCTGAGAATTCCCAGCCAATCAGACAGACATATTCAGAGTTATTTATGTGAAAGTATGCCAAAGTAAAAAGGAAATGGTTGGTGCTAATCTAGTTTGATTTTATGAGTCAATTTTTACCTTTAAGAAGTCTGGAAAACTAAGACCTAATTATTCTTAAGTATTCTAAAATATTCTTCTGTATGGAGTTCATGAAACACAATAAAGGTTACAAATGAAATTCTTTTTTTCATTCTGGAAAATAGCTCGTATACATCTTTTAGGGGCTTGTTATTTTTAAGTGAAATATAGTATTTGCTTCTTTGGGAGATTATACCTGAACTTGTCTAAATATTCCTGGATTGTATTCATCCAAATACTTTACATGCCACACTAAAAAGGTGCCATCAGAGGGGTGGATTGTAAAAAGCATATCAGGATTCCTATTCCATTCAGTAAGTAGCATTTCAATCTTCCGATCTAATAAGACGGTAGGAAGTGGCATTGGTGTACTGGCTCGGGCATAAGTTCTAGGACTCCCCTCTCGATCTCCATCTTCATGTTCCGATGATCCTGTGCCTGTTTCTGATTCTCTATCCAAGGATAATTCTGAGCCAGAAAGAAATTAAAAGGTACATAGTTTAACTCTGATGCCACCTAACAGTGAGGAAATACTATACTGTAAGAAAAAGCTTGCTATCTTGCATACTCCTCATCTCGTCTACAATCTGAAAAACAAGGAATGGCAATACCATTCTATACACTTTTTTGGCCTAGCAAATGGGTTCTTTCCCACTATAATACTAAGTATTTCACTCAAAGTACCATCAATGGTAATAGTTTCACAAGATAATATATAACTTCCAAAGTCATTAAAATAATTTAATAAGGTATCAAAATTCACTATTAATTCTAAGCCAAGTGCATACGTTGTTCATCTGGCACTTCTGTAAAATACAAACTCCTAGCAATTCTAGTGATGCCTCCCACAAAAAAAAAAAAAACCTAGAGTAAAGAATACCAACCATGATCTAGCTTCATATGTAATCCCTTCTCTCTCTCTTCTTGTTGTTCCTCCTCATCTCTGTCTCCATAATCATTTTCATGTTCTACTTGCAGGTCAGAAAGCTTTCTTAATTGTTGCATAAATATTTCAGTAGAGGATGTAAAATGAAATTCTTTATTGTTTAGCCAATGAACTACAAACCCTCCATTTCCTTCATCAAAGTTAAATGCTGTTCCTGCTAGAACTGATGGAATATCTGTGGAAATAAATATGAGATTTAATCATACATTTTTAAAAACAAATGACTCAGATCTAAAGAGAATTGTGAATTACATAGATAGGTGAGTAAATACTATGGACTGGTTGTTTGAAATGGAGCTATAGGACCTCATTTAATATAATGGTGAATATAATTTTGAAAATTAATCATCTAAGTCATATATTAAATAGTTAATTTTTTTTAATCCTTAACTTCCATCTTAGAATCAATACTGTGTATTGTTTGAAAGGTAATAGAGTATGAGGGCTAGGCAATAGGGATTAAATGACGTGCCCAGAGTTACACCATTAAATGTGTTTGAGGCTGAGTTTGAACCCAGGACCTCCCATCTCTAGGCCTGGCTCTCTATCCTTTAAGCCAACCAGCTGCCCCTCTCAAATAGTTAATTTAAAAGAAAATATAACCTTCCAATCAGGACTGAATTGTCTCCTTTGGATTAATAGGAATAGATTGTGTGAAATGGTTCATATATACTACATAGATGAATTTTTAAATTAACTTTAGTTAATCCCAGGTTGTAGACTAAGTATTGGCCAAAAAGTCAATAATCTAACCATTAAGAGGCTTCTTAGGTTTCTGAAGTATGTAAATGACAGGTAGAATAACAGCTTACCAAATACCATTAAAACATCTAATTAGGGCAATTATCTAATCCTCTATCCAAATCCTGAAAAGTTTAGGCTAAAAATGATGGCACAAAAAAAATACTTTTTTGAGATTGAACTTCTTCATAAACCTCTTCTATATAAAGGTTAGGAACAGGATCAAGTTGGTGGCTCAGTGGATTGAGAGCCAGATCAAGAGCCAGGATGTCCTATGTTCAAATCTGACCTCAGACATTTCTTAGCTATATGATTCTGGGTAAGTTACCTGACCACCTTGCTAGCCCTTATCACTCTACTGCCTTGGAACCAATACACAGTACTGATTCTAGGATGGAAAGAAAAGGTTTTTTAAAAATAAACATTAGAAGCACTACAATAAAAACAAATCAATAAAACTAAACATATTTGCAAGTCACTCTCTATTTAGCAGTTCGCCTATTTAGTAAAAATGTATCCTTTCAGGATAATCAAGTACATGGAACAGAGGGAGAAAGGGGAAGAGGATACCAAACCTGCAAGACAGGTAAGTTAGGGGGCTTAGTGCAGAGCATTAGCCTCACAGTGAAAAGACCCGAGTTCAAGTCTTGCCTTATATTTTTAATAGCTGTGTGGTCCTGGGCAAGCAAGTCATTTAACCTCCTCTCTCAGCTTCAGTTTCCTTTCTTAAAAAGGGAATAATAACAGCACCTTTCACAGTATTATGTACATCAAAATGTGCCTAGTCTTGGGGTTACAGAATGCCTAGCAATGCCATTCTTTAAGAAGACCTTTCTTTGCCAAACTGGTCCATCATTCAGGGAGGGTACCAGGTTAAAAACACTGACTTCCCTACAATTGTGTAGTCATCATCTACTATCCAAGAGAAGTTTCCCTGTCACTAGAATTAGCTATGAGATGGAGATTCTCACCACAGTCACCACAATCATTTATAATGTCCCTTTGCCCATAAAAAAACTATTAAACATATATCTGAGTAGAAGGGAGCCTATTCTACCCAAATACTTTCAACAAAACAAAATATCAAAATGGGGGAGGAGATGACTTTCTAGAGTAGCAGAAGAAATAGAGGCAATACCAACCAAATAAAATAAATTTCAAAATAGATATTACCAGGGTGAGCTAGGTAACTCAATGGATTGAGAACCAGGCCTACAGACAAAATGTTCTAGGGTCACATCTGGCCTCAGACACTTCCTAGCTGTGTGACCCTGGGCAAATCACTTAACCTCCATTGCTTAACTCTTACCACTCTTCTGCCTTAGAACCAATATTGTGAAGATAGCATTAACTTTCCCCTTGTCTATTTCTAGCTAAACAAATCAAGAACTCAAAGCACCCCTATTTAGCATGAAGTAAGAGAATTCACCTGTCACTTATTAGAATAAGCTTACACCTCCAAAGGATACTGCCTCCCTCTTGGACAGTGCTACACAAATTGGAAGACTGCCATTGGTTTTTCTGAAGAAGAGAGAATGACAGGAAGTGACAGGAGGTGACAGGAAGTGATGTGGAAAATAGGAGCATAAAAGGACGAGACCAGCCATGGTCTAGTTTCATTCCTTTCCTGGATTCTGGAGAGATTGGTTCCAGAGATTGATTCCCTTCCTGGCTTTTGGAGAAATTGGTTCTGGAGATTCCTTTCCTGGCTTGGAGGAGACCTTTTCCCTGGATCTTGTGTTGGGCTCATGGTGGTGAGCAGAGTGATTCCTACCTTGGTTCTTCAGTGAGGAAGCCCTCTAGTTTGTTGGAGCTTCAGTGTGAGTTCTGGTGAGATTCTTGATGGTCTTAGCCTCGTGTGCACTGAATGTTCTCATCAAATTTTTTAGCATCTCCTGGCTCTTTGGATTTCAGCTTCCTAATTAAGGACTTTGGATTCAGGTGAGATTCGCTTTTGTATTAGCATTTGCAGTCTGGAGATATTAGGATTAAACTTAGGGTATTTGTAGCTAGGCAGTACTTTCTCTTTTTATCTACATTTTTCCTCTTTCACTCTTTCCCCTTCTTTATAAATGACGCTGCTAAAAGTCATTTTGATTTAAGCTCTAATATTTTTAAATTGGTGACCACAATATTACTTTAGAATTCTCATATTTAGCATAAAATTTAAATTTAAATTCTTACATTAATTGGTGGCCCACAAAGATTTGACAAACACCCTTAATCTCCTGATTATTTCCTTCACCTTCTACTATCTCTAAACTATTCCTCAGTCACTTTTAGTAGCTAATTCTGGAGTTACAACCTACAGCTGTTGATCTGACTGCTGCACGGAAGTGTAAGTCCTAAATCTTTTCTTTTTCTTCTTCTTCTTTCCAGTTAAACTATAAACAGCTGAATTAACAAGCTGGATATTTTTTCTTAGGCAACAATTAGCCAGCACTCAGGGCCCAATCTGGGGAGATGCTCCCACCCCACCTTCACCAACCTCCCCATCCCAGCCTCAGGAAGAAAGCAACATGGCCTCCACAAATTTCCATCTCAGCAAACCAGAATTCTTTAAGGCCATTTCCAAACCTCATGTATCTCCACTAGAAAGAGCAGTCAGAGAAAGCAGGAACAACTAAGACTGCTCCTTTAATCCTGAAAAGCTTTCAAATCCATTAAGAATAAAATATGAGCAAACCTTTTTTGCCCCCAGGCTAGCTCAGAGAAGCAACTTTCTGCCCACGTAGCCTGAAATCAACTCCCTGGAAGCATGTGGTGGAAGCACCGTGGTCCTGGCATTTTTACCCTAAGGGGAAGGAGAGAGTAGAAAACTCTCCCAAATCTCTTAGCTAAAATTCAGGCTGTACTCTGAGAGCTTTACCTACAAGAAAGTGTGTTTTATTTTGCCTAAAATAGAAAGCTTTTGCTTTCTCCTGTTGTCCCTCCTAATTTACTCCCAGGCTAAGGCTTTTCGCCAACATCCACTCAAAGTCTAATTGATTAGGGTGTGCCTGTATTTACAACACTTTTCTTATCTGAAGTCTTTAGAAGACCCTGACTACTAGCTTTGTGAAACCCCAACCCATAGCCAGTAGTGTCATCTACTGGCAAAAAGTAGAACTGCAAGCAATTTTAATAATTAGATTGAAAAATAGTAAATAGGTGACTAATTATGTTTTTTTAACAACACAGCCCAAATTGGGGAAATGCTGTTTCTTGTCTATCTAAAGTGGCTCATGATCCCAGAGAACATTTCACAATGGATTTATTTAGTACTGTTCCTGAGTATACTTATAATAATAGTATATGTTGCAGTTTATCTATCCCTCTTTATGAAAAAACTGGTAAACAGCCTAAGTAACCTCAAGATCAATATGAGAGATTCATTTCAGCCTCACCCCGTACAACAAATTTTCTGTTTGTCCAATGCATTTCCCATCCAATCTAACCAATCCCTCCCACTACTCAACCAATCCTCGACCTCAAAGCTGAACTAAAAGCTCACCGTAAAAGACAACTGGAAAATGCCTTAAGGGACCTTAAGAAGAAACTGGATGATAGTTTGGGGGTTTTCAAGATTTATATAAAAGACCTTGAGAAGATCTTGAGAAATTTCCAGATTCAGAAAAGAGATTCATCACTCCATGTTCCTTGTCCTATTCCAAATATCTCTATATCTACCCAGACTCTTTCTATCTGACCTATTTCCCTTCCTACACCCATTACCCACTCTATGGCAACCCAAGCATCGAATCAAGTAACAAAAATAGGAAATAATTCACCTAAAAGGTAGTACCCACCTTCAATAAAACTGGAGATGTGTCCTTAAGACACCATACACCCTTTACCCCACCCCAAGATATTGACAGATTCAAGCAAAATAGCCATTCCATTGAAGATGAGTCTATTGTAGTTATTAAAAAGCTTGAAAGCATTTATCAAACATATGATCCTTCTTAAAACAGATATAGAAAATTTGCTCCTAGCTTTTCTGACAGAGAGAAAAATTAAATCATCTCTCTTGTTAATTAGGCCGAAGAAAGGAGAGCAATTCATTGGCCCCAGACTGACACTACATGGAATATGAACAGATAGGAAGTTTACTTAAAACCATGCCAGGCTAGAAAGAGGCATTACTAACAGTAATGAGAGCTTGTTCTGAGAGGCCTAGTAAATGGACAAAATTTGAGAATCTTAAGCAAAAAAACAATGAAAATCCCTTCCAATTTATGGATAGACTTATTGAGCTGGGAGGTAGATGCAAAGACCTGGATCTTTCCAGAGAAAGAGATATCAGGCAGAAAAGAAACCAATTTGTAGAGAACTGTTTTAAAGCAGTCAAAGATTATTTTAAAAGCAATGGCCCAAACTGGTCTAGTACTGTATAATTAGAAAATCTTGTACCTTTGAACTACATATCCCAGCATCCCTTTCATCCTCCATCCCCACCTTGTGTGGACCACATCTTCTTCCAACATAGGCCTACTTAAATCAGCTATTCCTATACAAATTAAAACAAATACCTCCTTCCATTCCTCAGTATCCTCCATCAAAAGAGGCAATTGAGGGAATTACCCCAATAATAAATTCAGTAATTGAGCAAAGAATAATAATTCCATGCAAATCGAATATAATACACCCATTTTATTGGTAAAAAAAAAGCCAAAATTAGGCACAAATGGAAAACATGTCTATAGATCTGTACAAGATTTAAGGGCTATAAATAATCATGTCATAAAGAGACATCTTGTGGTTCCAAGCCCAGCCACAACTATCTCCTCTATTCCCAGCCACATATTTTACTGTAGTAGATTTATGCTCAGCATTCTTCTCAAATCCAATTCATGAAAAGTCCAAGAACATATCCAATTCATGAAAAGTCCAAGAACATATTTGCCTTCACCTGAAAAGGTTCCCAAAGAACATGGTCCTGGCTACTGCAAGGGTTCATGGACAGTCCTACATTATTCTCACAAATTTTAACACAGGATTTAGCAAATATTAAATTTCAGAATAGCTGTTTGATACAATTTGTGGATGATTTGCTCTTGGCCTCACCAAATGCCACAATATACCAAGAAGATATCAAACATCTTCTTTTAGAACTACATTAGAGAGGCCACAAGGTTTCAAAGGCAAAGGTTCAGTGGTGTCTCCCCAAAGTAGAATATTTAGGGTTTATATTAACTGCTGGTGCCCATTCCATTTCCCCTAAGCACATTAAAGATATTCAAAAATTGAGTGCCCCCTCCACTAAGAAAGAATTGAGAGCAATTTTAGGAGGAAAAGGATTTTGTAGACAGTGGATCCCTTGCTTTGAAGAAATCACTAAACCCCTTAGAGCTCTGACAAAAAAAATTCAATTTCTGAACCACTTAGATTAGAAGCGGAACACCTGTCGGTTCTTTCAAAATTAAAACAGGCTATCCTGTCTGCCCCTGATCTAGGCATCCCAGATTATAAAAAGCCATTTACTTTATACGATCAAAGACTCACAAGATAAGAGATAACCTTGTTGGGCAATGAAAATATTACCTTAAAACATTGTCCAACTCTTAACCCTGCCACCTTGCTTCTAGATTTACCAGTTTCAGGAGAACCATTACACAGTTGTGAATCTTTAGTGTCCAGGGCTAACAAACTTCAAGATAATCTCCTGGACACTCCTTTAGAACAACCCAGATCTAGTCTTATTCACTCATTGTTCTTCTTTCATAAGGGATTGCATACACTACACTGGAGCTGCTATAGAATTTGCCACTGTGTGGTCAGCTTCCTGCTCTCAAATATGAGTGTTCAAGGTGCAGAACATATAGCTTTAAAACATGCCTATATAATTGCCAAAGATAAGAAGTCAACAATTTACACAGATTCTAGATATGCCTTTGGACTATGTCATGCAGTAGGTATGCTGTGGCTTCAAAGGGGATTTTTAACATCAGCTGGAAAATGTATCGCAAATGCAGAAATCATCAATGAAGTTCTTTCTGCTCTCCAACTACTCAAAGCCCTAGACATAGTTCAGTACTCTGCCAATACAGGTGGAAGTGACCCTGTCTCTAGAGGGAACCACCAGGCAGATACTGCCACAAAACTCACTGCCTTAGAAGGGCCTGAAATAATTTTAACTTTGGCAACTAGTAATGAATCATTTATCCCTTTCTTACAATGAACAGGAAGTGGAAAAATGGAAACAAAAGTTCAAAGCAAAACAGATCAATGGAGTATGAATGTCATCTGAAGTAAAATCCCTACTTCCTAGAAGTTTTTATCATCAAATTTGCCCATCTGTTCACAAAAATAGTCCCTTTGGTACCCATAGCATTGCAGATTTTGTTAAAAGAGTATGGATAGCCCCTGGTATAACTACCATAGCCTCTAAAATGTGTGCAGCCTGCCCCACCCATCAAGTATATAGCCAACATACCTTTCATGACAAAGCATTTGGTGGGTGCCCTTTGGCTTACACACCTTTTGAGCATCTGAAAATGACTTTATCACTATGCCAAAGGCTGTAGTAGATGAAATGACCAGATAGCCAAAAGTATTTCCTAGCGCCTGAGCCATAGCAGCTATTGTTGCCAAGGTACTCTTAAAAGAGATTATTCCTCATTTTGGCCTACCAGCACATATGGATTCAGACAGGGGAACTCATTTTATTGAGTGTCCCAATTTTATTCCTATTTGGGAATTACTCCTAAATTTCATGTACTATATCATCCCCAGAGCTCAGGCCAAGTTGAAAGAATGAAGGGAGAACTTAAGACCATGACTGGCAAACTGTGCACTAAGGGTCATTTAAAATGACCTGAAGCTCTCCTCCTAGCTTTATTTTATCTCCAAAGCAGGCCCAGGGGAGATCTACACATCTCACCATTAGAGATGCTTTTTGGACATACTTCTATACAGTCTAATCCTTTTTCTCCTGCATCATCATTATGGGCGTGTGGGGGAGAGGTGTTACTTCTACTACTTCCTATATATAAAGACCTTCAGATCAAACTGCAAGAACTCCAAGAATCCAGAGTTGCAGTATAAGCAGGACCTATAGACTTTTCACTTGATGACCTAAACCCAGGAGACAAGGTGTATATAAAGACCTTCCAGCGCACTGGAGCAACTAAACTTGCCTGGGATGGTCCCTTTAAAGTATTGCTAACCACTCCAACAGCTACAGAAATTGGAAAAAAGGACTCTTGGATTCATTGCTCACATGTAAAATGAGTACCTTTTACTGACACTGATTCACTGTATCCTGTGTCACATGCATTGGAGATAAAAGGAGATAAAAGTCCATAGACGAGTGGGCACTGTTTTGGCTGACACATTGAATTCCTGAAATTGTTTATTTATTGCTTTTATTTTTATTTTTATTTTTCAATAGAATATATGATTTTTTTCATTTCTTATTTCTTGGACTTGAAGTACATGTTACCAATAGTAATAAGGTTTTGGATTTTAAAGGATAAATTTATAATATCTATTAGCTCTAATATCAATGCACACCCAAAAACTTTAGACTATGGAAACCTGCCAATGATTGTTAAATACTGTTGAATTTTGACTAATAATTGTGTCCAATTCCAGGAGAAGGGATCACAAAAGATCCATTGTACAGTGCAAAGAAGCACAAGGTCAAGAAGATCAACAATTCTTGTGGGATTAATTAGATCTGCACCAAGACAAAGGACTTGTTTGAGGTTTGAGATTGTGGCTGTTTGACATACAACAGATGCAGGCTTCCCTGTGCCTCATTCCAACAAGTACATTAGTTTGGCTGCCATTTTTGCTCCCCTATCCCTGAGAGTAAAGGTAAAATCAGACCAGGGAAACATACTTCCCTTTTACATCAAAATCTAGTCTTTTTTTTTCCTCTCTTATAGTATGGCAAATTTCTGTAGTCCTGTCTGCCAATGGGGAAGTGGTATATTACTTCATTTGTCCTACAGGCTTGTGGGACAGAAAATGCTTTAATTAGATCCTGATTTAAGAACCTGTTATGGACTTAATTCTTGCTTACTCAGAATTTTACATATAATTTGATTTTGATTTCTTTTCCTCTCCCAAAATGTAATTTTTTCTTTTACTATGTTTTTTGGGGTTTTTTTGTTTTTTATTTTCTTTTGACACTTGACTCGTATACCCTATAACTCAACAATGTATCCTGAGTTGATCTGAGTGTTGGTCAACACCTTCCTCAGGGGGGATTGTATAATTTTCATGAAATTCAAGATTTAAAATTTTAAAGAAGCTTGCTAACTCCTTGAATCAAGAAAGTGAAATGTTTGGGAAAAGTGCCATAAAGAAACCTACACTGCATCAAAAGATCCAGAATGAACTTTGGGATTATATTGATTGAATTGAAGGGGGTTGAACATATCAATTTTTCTGAATGTAAACTCTTAGGCCAAAGAGGACTGCCCCCTAAATGGCTTTTTTGTCAATGTGCCTGGCAAACACTGGTTTTGCTCTCTCTCTTCTATTTCCCTATCATCTCCAACTACTGTAGTTTCCTCTTAGAAAGTGTAATATTGTATGAACCTTTAGCTAGATCTTTAGAGGTATGAGCTAGTTATAATAAGTGATTCATTGGGGAAACTAGTCTCCTAAAGAATAACATGGGGTATTGTGAAGCTAGGATTAACTTTCCCCTTTTCCATTTTTAGCTAAACAAATCAAGAATTCAAAGTACCCCCACTATACACTAAGTAAGAGAATTCACCAGTCACTTACTAGAGTAAGCTCACACCACCAAAGGCTACTGCGCCTCCCCTTTGGACAGTGCTATGCAAATTGAAAGACTGCCATTGGTTTCTCTGAAGAAGAGAGAATGACAGGAAGTGACAGGAGGTGACAGGAAGTGATGTGGAAAATAGGAGCATAAAAGGACGAGACCAGCATAGTCTAGTTTCATTCCTTTCCTGGATCCTGGAGAGATTGGTTCCACAGATTGATTCCCTTCCTGGCATTTGGAGAAACTGGTTCTGGAGATTCCTTTCCTGGCTTGGAGGAGACCTTTTCCCTGGACTCTTTGTTGGCTCACAGTAGTGAGTGGAGTGATTCGTTCCTTGGTTATTCAGTGAAGAGGCCCTTTCTGCTTAATGGAGCTTCAGTGGGACACTCCCTTCAGTGTGAATTCTGGTGAGATTCTTGATGGTCTTAGCCTCGTGTGCACTGAAGGTTCTCAGTGGATTCTTTAGTATTTCCTGGCTCTTCAGATTTCAGCATCCTAATTAGAACTTTGGATTCTGGTGAGATTCACTTTTGGACTCACATTTGCAGCCTAGAGACATTAGGATTAAGCTTAGGGTATTTGTAGCTAGGTAGTTCTTTCTGTCTCTTTATCTATATTTTTATACTTTCACTCTTTCCATCTCTTTGTAAATAAAGCTACTAAAAGTCATTTTGACTTAAGCTCTAATGTTTTTAATTTGGCGACCACAATATTACTTTAGAATTCTCATATTTAGCATAAAAACTAAATTTAAATTCTTACAATATTCAGGATTGATTCTAAGATAGAAGGTAAGGGTTTTAATTTTTTAAAAAAGATACTATCACTGGAAACACTACCACCTTTCCCACTACAGTACTCAATTAGAAATAGTAATAATACTGAAAAGAAAGCAAGAAAAATGAAAAGTAGTGAAAATAAAGGAGAAAGTTATATTAGTCAACCAAAATAGTAAGGGAAAACCTGAAGATCCAAAAGCTACAACATTCTGAGGATTTACCTGAGTTTGCCAAGAAACTAGACCATCCTAACTTGAGATAAAATCTTAATATGTATCAGTCTTAATTAAAATGTATTTGAAGAGGCAATACAAAAACATAAGTAGAAATATGAAATGTGTATATCAACACATATATAAAAGATGTAATATCACATTTACCTGTGACAGGGTTGATACTTGCTGCAATATGAAAGTGACACAGTGCATTAGCATGATGGGAAATATGTCTTTGAACTTCATGGGTTCCCATCTGGTCAGGCATCAATTCAGTGTGAGTTACAAGAACAGAAGATCTCCTCTGACCTTTCCTTAAATTTTTCAAATGATGAATAGTCTGAAATAGTTAAAAGAAAAACTGTTAAGTAATCCTGAAAAATTTGTTAGCTTTCCCTATAATTTACCACTGATTTCTATAGTTCTTTGTTTTTCTCAGCAAAACTTGGGACCACCACCATCTTGGCTTTCACAGATAAGATTCTCAATAGGTTCAGAACAACAAAGGCTTTGTTTTCAGACTTCAAACAAAGTCTTCACAATGAAGGCACAAAACATGCTTTTTATTGCTTTCTTTTTTTAATTTAAAAAATACTGAAATTCTTCATAAATCTCTTCTGGATAAAGGATAAGAGCATCATAAGCTGTAGTGTGTAGGTTCCTTGGGTCATTAAGGAGAGAAGGAAGTGTCTCCTGAATCTCAATACAACGAAAAGAGGCTTTCCTCTTGCCAGCGATCTCAGATGGCTCTTAGCCTTCATCTACCTAGGGAAAGAGCATCTGCAATGTGGACAACTGAATGGATACTCAGCTTTACTGGTCAACAAAGTTAGAAAATTTATGACTTGGGTGAGAGCTTGCAGAGGCCATTAAGTTCAATCATACAAGAATCCCCTCTACAATATCCCTGACAAGGACTCACTTCACTTCCACTTGAACATTAGTGACAATATGAAAAATTAACAATTCTAAATAACATTCTGGAGTAAAACTTATTAATAAACACAGTGTCCTGCATTTGGCAAGCAAATAATCAGTAAATGTTTGCTGAATTTAACCAAACATGAAAATAACATGAAATATGTACCTACTGTATATAAGGGGGTTAGGGGAAAATCAGTCAACTATCAAAATAGATATTTTTATGTATAAATATAAAGTAATTTATTAAGCACATACTACTGTGCCAAATACTGAGGATTCAAGACAAAAAAAGGAAGTCTCTGCTCTCAAGGAGTTCACATTTTAATAAGGAAAGATAACACAGAGGGGAGTGGTGATCAGGGAGGCCTGTTTTAGACCGAAAGTCAGTCAAGAAATACTTAGTAAGTTCGTTCTATTTTCCAGACATTGTGCTTATCTCTAGGGACACAAAGAAAGGTGAGGGATAATCCCCGCTTTCGAGATGTTCACAGCCAAATGAAGGAGATTGACATGAAAACAACTACATAACTCTGGGATTCAAAGGCAATGATGAACAGAGAAAAGGGATTTGCATTAAGCGAAAGCAGAAAAACTTCTCAGAAAAGACAGGATTTTAGCTGGGACTTGAAAGAAGCTAGGAAGCAGAGAGGAGAAGAGAGAAAATTCTAGGGATTAGGAACTGCCATAGAAAATGCCCAAAGGAAGGAGATGAAGTATCTTCTGGAGGCATACCAAGGCAGCCATGTTTCCTTATAGTGGACATTCGTATCCTGAACCTTCCTAAGTCTACATTAAGATACCTATGCAAATCATTTAAAATCAATTTCCTCATCTGTAAAATGGGAACAATAGTATTTGATTCACAGGTTACCATCAACCAAATGATAACTTTCTAATAATCACTCCATAAAATTTGTCTGTGATATTTGCATCCCTCTGTAGGATTATATTAACAAGGATAACCCCGAATAAAGTTTATTTCTATCCACAAACTAATTTTCAATTTCAAGATGTGCTCCTAGATCTTTTTCTTCCCTCTCCTTTGATATGTCTCAGAGTTAACGGAGGAAGTAGTAAATTAGCACATAAGCCAATCAATTTCTTTTTTTTTTTTTTTTGCTATTTTAAAGGGAACTTTTAAATTTAAAAAAACTTCATATAAAAAAGTTAAAGGAACATATATACTTACAATCAAATTAAATAATTTCCCCTACTAAACTTCAACAGTTCTTTATAATTGTAAAACCTAGAATCATATATATTCTTAAAAAGTTAAAAAGGAATTTAGAGGTTATCTTGATCCTACCCTAAGTAAAAATATCCTCTACAACATCTCTGAGTGGAGCTCATCTAGCCTCTGCTTGAAAATTTCTAATACCCAGCTTGAATGTTCCTTCTTCTAGTTTCAGAAGCAATCTTTTAGTTTATTTGCACTTATTTTGAAACATCTTGTATATATATGATGTTCTCAGGCACTTGAAGTTTGAGAAGTATATCAAAAGTCCTTAACTATTTACATAGCCACTATTTCTAAGATTAATAAACTTAATTACAGCTAGACTCTTTTCTCAAATTGATTTCTGCCCCTTTGTGAGGAAAATAAATTTTTTTTCATCAACTTGATCATTTTCTTTATTTTTTTATACCTCATCCTTCAACTGTATACAGCATTCTAGTCAAATGAATAAAGCTTCTCTTCTCCTTTTAACATTCAACCTATGCTTAAATGAAGTTAAGAGGCTTGAGTCTCTGGCCTTCCATGAGATCCTTTTAAGATGTTTTTCCCAATCAGGATAGAACTCCTGCTTTGACTAAGTCTCTCCAACAGAGTTCAAGTTCACCAACTACTGGCAACTTTATAATAGAATGGAATTTTCCATTATAGTAATTTTAACAACAAGCTTCTTTAAAATTTTTA
Organism: Gracilinanus agilis; assembly: GCF_016433145.1. NCBI lineage: Eukaryota > Metazoa > Chordata > Mammalia > Didelphimorphia > Didelphidae > Gracilinanus > Gracilinanus agilis. Next base: position 543,485,273 of record NC_058131.1, on the reverse strand, counting down.
AATATTAAGAAAAAAGAAAAAGAAAAGAAAAAAATTTTAAATATAGGGGGCAACTAGGTGACTCAGTGGATTAAGAGCCAGGCCCAGAGACGGGAGGTCCTAAGTTCAAATCTGACCTCAGATACTTCCTTGCTATTTGACCCTGGGCAAGTCACTTGACCCCCATTACCTAGCCCTTACCATTATTCTACCTTGGAGCCAATACACAGTATAGATTCTAAGATGAAAGGTAAGGGTTTAATAAATAAATAAATAAAGGTATTGAGACATTTCTCAAGAGTTGGTTGGCTCACAGGGCAACAAGCCTTATACTGTGATTAAACTAATAACTATCGACTCCTGATTAAACTTTGCCATTTCCTAAGTTAACAAAGCAGTCATAAGGAGCTCCAAGGGTCTCAAAGGGTTGGAAGGCAAATCACAATGGATAGCTCAGGCAAAGGAGTCAGTCTAAAATGAATCAACTCTAGATGTCCTAAATGCCTATACTCATTGAATATCTTTCTCTTGCTATGGCTAAACAAGTCTCTTTGTTAATTGTTCCATGATTCAAGAATATCTTATTTTGTTGCAATACTTAAGCTGAATTATCAGGAAACTGTCCTGAGTCAAGCCCAGACCAGACCTAAAAAGGATCAAAACCACATCCCAGTAGTTTAAACTTGGTTTACAGCTCCTCAGACTGTACTCAACATGTTCCTTCCTATTTTTTAATTCTACATCATCTGAATACTTTTTCATTGTAGAGTATATAAAGTAGCAATTCCCAGATTTCAGTAAAACACTACAAAGAACATTAAGGTAGGTGGATAAACCAAAATATTTGGGATAATCAATACTTATCATACATATTTTGCTTTTGTTACATCAATCTGACCAAAAGGGAAATCTCACCAATGCCTCTTCTACTACACAAGCCAAACAAAGCCCATCACCAGGATTTTAAAAATACTAACAACAATAATAACAAAAATCATGATTATCATCATATTTATATTTCCATAGCACTTGCTATCTGTGAGGCTAAGCGCTTTACAATTATCATCTTACTTAATTCTCACAACAACCCTGGGAGGTAGGTGCTATTATTATCCCCATTTTACAAATGAGGAAACTGAGGCACACAAAAGTTAAGTGACTCCAGGCCTACCCACTGTACTGTATGGTTCCAACAAGTATATTCCACAGGGATAGAATGAATGATGACAATAAATGGATAAAATACATATGGAAGGCTCAATAGTGTGTTATCACAGGCTCCAGGAAAATGTGAAGATGGGATTGACTCTCCCCTTGCCTATTTTTGAATTAACCAACCAAAGCTTGAACACCCCTACTTGGCACTAGGTGGGGGAGTTCACAAGCCACTTAGAGAGCTCCACCCTTTCAACTCAATCAGTCAGAAATTTGTGAATTCTTTGATAAGAGTTTACACTCTCATAGGACAAGAGGTGGAACCTACAAATACTTCCCCCCCTGGGCGGTGCTAAGAAAATATCACAACTGCAATTGGTCCTTGTAAAGTGGAAGAAGGGACAGGAAGTGACATTTTAAAAAGTACTATAAAAGATGATGAACTTCCTGTGCGAAAGGCCTTTATCCTGAATTTTTTGGTTGGAGGATCTTCTCTTTCAGAACTTCACCTTGGGACTCCAATCTTTGGCTTCACTTGGACCTGGGACTCTGGATCTTGGACTGCTTCTAGTAAGACTGCTTCTGGACCTTCTCCCTTGGAGCTTCAACCAGGGAGAATTAGAAGCTGACCCTCTTTTCCTGACTTCTGGAGAGATTAGTTCCGGAGAGGCCTCCCCTTCCAGGAGGAGGCCATGTGGGTTGAACACTTGCTTAATCACCACTTGAGTCCTCTGGCTGAGGGCTTAATGAGCCCTCACTTCTACACTTAATGAGTGTAGGTTGAGTAGAGCACCAGAGAAATAATTAGGGTGGTAGGACAGACACCTCTATCCTCTTTTTCATTTCTCTACTTTCACTCTCTCCACCCTTTTTGTAAATAAAAGTCATTTTTTATCTGGGCTGTATTAATTTTTTTTTAAATTTTAAACCCTTAACTTCTGTGTATTGACTTATAGGTGGAAGAGTGGTAAGGGTAGGCAATGGGGGTCAAGTGACTTGCCCAGGGTCACACAGCTGGGAAGTGGCTGAGGCCGGATTTGAACCTAGGATCTCCTGTCTCTAGGCCTGGCTCTCAATCCACTGAGCTACCCAGCTGCCCCCTGGGCTGTATTAATTTTAAAATCTGCAACCACAATATCAATTTAGAATTTTCATATATTTAGTCCAATCCTTAATTTAATTCCTTATAAAGGTTTTAAAATTCAGCTCCATAACAGCAGAGCAAAGCCAAATAACTACTCTGTGATATACTGTGCCACAAAACAACCAAACCAAAAATGACTACTGTACCTCCAGGGATAAGGAGTCTCTGGAAGCTATCTCAAAATCCCAACTGAATATTATCCAAGGGACTATGAACTTAAACCAGAAAGAACCCACTTTGAGTACTATGTGAGAGGCCAATGGCTTCCATTTCAGTAGTATAGTAGAAATATGTGTGTTCAAATGATTCAATCTTCTGATATTATGTTCTAAGCCTTCAAAGGCAAGATTACTCATTATTTTCAGTATCAGAAATTTAAATAAGTTAATGGGTTTGCAAAATGAAACAAATAATGAAAAAAATATTTTTATTTATATGGCATAGAGGAGGTGACTTTCATAATGAATTTTGCCTGAGTCTAAAGAAATAGCTTTATCCCTGACATTCATAAAGTAGGTTATAATTTAAAAAACCTTCATAAAAATGAAGTAGCCAATAGAAAAAAAACAAAAGTAATTCTCTGTAGGAAAGAAAATAGTAGAAATAAAAAAAATATCTAACTACATCAATACATGCTTGAGAATAGGGACAACAGATAATAAAGAATGTAACAAATAAGACAGTTTTTGAGGATATAATCCATAAGATAACTGATCTTTAGATCACAGCATCTAGGAGTCAGATCCCCAACCAAGAGAATTTTTAATAACTGCTCAAACAGAATATGTTCTATCTTCTTCATATGCCACAAGAGGAAAAGGCTCATATGCTAGAATGTAGAATCATTTCCTAAAGTACCACATGTTCCCATGCCAGCCTTAATAAAATTAGAAAGCAATATTGTTGAAACCAATGTTGTGGCTGTTTTGTTGATTAGTTTTGTCTAACTCTCTATGACACTACTTGGGTTTTTCTAAGTAGAAACTGAGTGTTTTGCTATTTCCTTCTCCTGCAAATTTTACAGATGAAGAAACCGAAGCAGATTTAAGTGACTTGCCCAGGGTCACAGAGTATGTGTCTGAAACTGTATCTGACTCCTTATGTCACAGCAGTAATCCATCACAAACATATGCCACAATTTATTTAGCCATTCATCAACTGAAAGGAATCCCCTCAATTTCCAATTTCTGCCACCACAAAGAGAGCTGCTATAAATATTTTGAAATATATGCGTTCTTTTCTTTTTCCCCTGATCTCCCTTGGGAAACAGATACAGCAATATCATTGCTGGGTCTAAGAGTATAGAGTTTTATAATTCTCTGAGTCTAATTCCAAATTGGTCTCCAAAATGGTTGGAACAGTTTATTCCCTCAACTATTTGTCATTTTGCCCTTTCGTCACTTTAGCCAAACTGATAGGTATAAGTTGACATCTTGGAATTGTCCCGGTTTGCATTTCTCTTATCAATAGTGGGTTCACGCATATTTTCACATGCATATATATGGCTTTAATTTAATTTCTTCATCTGAAAATTATCTGTTCATATCTTGGGCCCATTTATCAACTGGGGAATAGCTCTTATTCTTATAAATTTGATAAAATTCTCTATATGTATTAGATATAAAACCTCTGAGAGGCTGTCTACAACCTCCCCCACCTCATTTTCTACTTTCCTTCTAATCCTGACAATATTTATTTGTACAAAAACCTTTCAATTCAATGTACTCAAAATTATCCATTTTACATCCCAAAATGCTCTCCAACTTTTTCCTCAAAAATTCCACTCTTATCCATAAATCTGATAGGTAATATGTTCCCTGCACTTCTAATTTACTTACAATATCTCCTTTTATGTCTAGATCAGGTGTCCATTTTGATCTTATCTCAGGATTTTCCAGTTGCCCCAACATTCTTTACCAATGATTTCTTATTCCAAAACCCTGGATGTATGCTTTTCTCAAATACGAAGTTACTATAATCTTTTATTTTTTGTTATATGTCTATTCTGGTCCACTGATTTCTTTTCTATTTCTTAGCCAGTACTGGATACTTTTAATAATTACTGCTTTATAATCAATTTTAAATCTGGTACTGCTAGATTTCATTCCTTTACATTTTTTATTTTTTACATTCTTGATCTTTTGTTCTTCCAAATTAATTTTATTATTTTTTTGAGCCCAATAAAGTATTATTTTGGTCATTTCAATAGGATGGCATTGAATAAATTGAATAGTTTAGGTAGGATTGTCATTTTAATTACATTATCTCTACCCACCCATGAATAATTAATATTTCTCCAATTATTTAGATGTGATTTTGTCTGAAAAGTGTTTTATAATAATGTTTATGTAGTTTCTGGATTTGTTTTGGTAAGGTATTTTACCAAGGCATTTGATTCTATCTGTGGTTATTTTAAATGGAGTATCTCTTCTATCTTTTCTTACAGAACTTTGTTAGTAACACATAAAAATGCTGATGATTTATGTGGATTTATTTTATATCCTGCTACTTTACTAAAATTATTGCATTTCAGCTGTTAAGCTGAATCTCTAGGATTTTCCACATTGTACCATCATATCGGGAGCAAACAAAGATCATTTAGTACTTCTTTGCTCATTCTGATTCCTCCAATTTCATTTTCTTTTCTTATTGTTTGTGCTAGCATTTCTAATACTATGTTAAGATTGGTGATAATGGGTATTCTCGTTTCACTCCTGTTCTTATTGGGAAGGCTTCCTTATATTACAAATGATTCTTGCTGATATTAGGAATGCTTTGTATCGTTTTAAGAAAAAATCTATTACCTCTACTTTCCACAGTTTTTAAGAAGAATGTGTTGTATTTTGTCGAAGGTTTGTTTTTTTTTCTGAATCAGTTGATATAATCAGGTGGATTACTTTTTTTATTAACATAATCAATTATGTTGACAGTTTTCCTTAAACTATCTCTGCATTCCTGGTATAAATTCTGTTTGGCCACAATGTATAATCTTTGTGATATATTGTTGTAGTCTCCAAGGTAGTATTTTACTTAGGATTTTTGCATCCATATTTATTAATAAAATTGGTCTATAATTTTCTTCTCTGTTTTGGCTCTTACCAGTTTGGGCATCAGTATCATATTTGTTTCATAAAAGAACTTTAATAAAACTTCTTTACCTATTATTACCTATTATTGCAAATAATTTATTTAATATTAGAATTAATTTTTGAATGTTTGGTAGAATTCACTAGTAAATTCATCTGGTCCTGATGCTTTTTTCTTTGAAAGTTAATTTATGGGCTGTTCAATTTCTTTTTTTTAAAAATAAGTTTATTTAGATATTCTATTTTCTCCTATGATAGTATAGGCAATTTATTTTTTTCTATGTAGTCTTCCATTTCACTTACACTGTTAAAATTGTTTGCAGATAATTGAGCAAAATAACTCCTAATAATTGCTTTAATTTCCTCTTCTTTGGGTGGTATATTCTACCTTTTCATCTTTAACATGAGTGATTTGGTTTTCTTCTTTTTTAAAAAATCATATTAACCAATAGTTTTAATCTAGTTTGTTGAGTTTTTTCATAAAATAAACTCCTAAATTTTTTTTTATTAATTCAAAGGTTCTCTTACATTCAATTTTATTGCTCTAACCCTTAATTTTTAGGATTTCTAATTTGGTGTTTAGTTGGGGATTTTTAAATTCTTCTTTTTCTCATTTTTATTCCTAATTCCTTGATCTTTTTGTTCTCTATCCTATTAATAGAAGTATTCCTAGATACAAATTTCCCTCTAATTATTGCTTTTGCTGGACCCTATAAGTTTTGGTTACATTGTCTCATTACTTATCATTCTCTTTAATAGAATTTATTGTTTCGATGATTTGTTTTTTAACCCACTCATTCTTTAAAATTAAGTTATTTAAGCATTCTGGAAAGCAATTTGGAATTATGCCCAAAGGGCTATAAAAGATTGCATACTCTTTGATCCAGTAATGTCATTACTAGGTCAGTATCCCAAAGAAATAAAAAAATATGGGAAAGGACCTATTTGTACAAAAACATTTATAGCTGCGTTATAGTGGTAAAGACCTGGAACCCAGAGGGAAGTCCTCAGTTGGGGAATGGGTTTGTGGTATATGAAGGTGATGGAATACTATTACACTATAAGGAATGATGAACAGGATAATTTGAGAAACTGCTGGAAAGACCTATATGAACTGATGGAGAATGAAATAAACAGAACCAGGAAAAAACATTGTATACAGTAACAGCAATATTGTGGAACTATCAACTAAGATAGTTTTGCTACAAAAAGCAATATAATGATCCAGAACAATTCTGAGGGAACTTATGGAAAAAATGCTATCCATCTCCAGAGAAAGAAATGTTTGAGTAGGAATGCTGAGAGAAGCATATGATTTATCACTTATTTATTTTGGGTATATGTTTTAAGGTTCCAGTTTTATACAATTGATTACTTACAAAAATGGATAATATGAAAGAACGTTTTGTGTGATAAAACATGTATGTATAACCAAGATTGAACTGGATGTAGCTCTGGGAGGGGAGAGGGAAAAAAGAAGGAGACAATTTGGATCATATAACTTTGGAAAACATGTAGAAATTTGTTATTAAAATTATTTAATAAAATAAAATAAATTTTAAGATTGTTATTTAGTCTCCAATTAGTTTTTATTTTACTTTGTTCCATAGTCTTTTATTATATACAATTCTTATTACATTATGGTATAAAAAAATGATTTACTATTTCTAATTTCCTACATTTAACTTTTTTTTGTGCCCTAAAAATGGTCAATTTTTGTAAAGGTGTCATGTATCACTGGAAAGGAAGGTATAATCCTTACTGCTGCCATTTAATTCTCTCCAAATATCCATCATATTTAACTTCTCTCAGATTCTGCTCACCTCCTTGACTTCTTTCTTTTTTATTTTATTAGATTTATCTATTTCTGAGAGAAAATTGAAGACCCCTACTATCATTATTTTGCTATTTCTATCTGTAACTCATTTAGCTTTTCCTTTAAATCGGTGATTCCCAAAGTGGGAGCCACCACCCCCTCGTGGCATGGATCTTTAACTTTGTCAGAGAAGATGATTGCTCTCCTTGCTTTCTTTTTTATTAGTTAAGGCATAATATATTCTGCTCTATCTCTTTATTTTTAATTTTAAGTTTATTTTTTGAAAACAACATATTTTCAGGTTTTATTTTTTGATCCATTCTGCTATCCAGTTTCATTTTATGGGTGAATTCATCCCCTTCACATTTAAGTCATAAGTGCTAGCTGTATTTTTTTCCTGACTGTTAATACTTCTTTCTTTTTTGCCCTATCCCTCCTCAGACATCCAATTTCTTCTGTCCATTACCTCTCCAATTCACACCCCTTCTTAGAATTCTTCCTTTTCCCTACTAGTTCTAAATTATCTCACCCTTCCAAAGGTCCCTCCCTAATCTCTTTCCCCTTACCTTCTAGTTCTTTTGCTATCCATCCTTCCAAGTTTGTTCCTTAACCTCCCCAAAGCCTCCCCTTCTGTTTCTTGATATGAACTCAATTCTAAAAACCCTTCTCTTATCTTGTCCTAAGAGTTTCTTCATTATCTTCTCACCTTATCCCTCTATTTATTTTTCTTTTTTTAAAAATCCTTTTAAAATCTTACCTTCTGTCTTAGAATCAATACTATGTATTCATTCCAACGCAGAAGAGTGGTACGGGTTCAGCAAAGGGGCTTAAGTGACTTGCCCTGTCTCTGGGGCCAGATCTGAACCTAGGATCTACCATCTCTGGGCCTGGCTTTCAATCCCCTGAGCTGTCTCTCCCCACCTCCACTCCCATCCCTATTTCTTGATATGTACTCTCTTCTATGTATCACTTCCTTTTCTTATCTTGCCCTCTTTTCTCTTAACCTATTCCACCTTCTCTTAGTTCCTTAAGGAGACTAAGTCCTTCCATTATCCTCTCCCCTTTTCCTCCTGTTTCTTCTTAGTACATTAAGATGACTTTTACCCTTCAAGTTGTATGTGTTGAACTCTCTAACCCAGATGTGAGGAGAATAGGATTATAGTACTATCAGTCCTCCACTTTCTCCTCTCCTTCTCTGTGATATTTCTTCCACTCATGCCTCTTTTATATGAGATAACTATTCCATTTTACTTCTTTCTGCTTTATTTTATTATTTTTAGTTCATTTCATTTTATTCAACTCAACCTCAAGTCATATATATATATATACATATATATATGTATATATTTTTTTTTCATTCAAACTACTCAGGTAATGATGTCACTTACGGATTATAGTATGAAGTAAACAACTTGACCTTTTGGGTATCTTATAAAAGGTCTTTCTTGTTTACCTTCTTATAATTCTTAGGAATCAAATTTTCTACTGAATTCTAGGATTTTCCCCAAGAATAGTTTAAACTCCTTTACTTCATTAAATATCCATTTTCTTCTTTGTGTAATTATGCTCAGCTTTCTGGGTATTTTAGTCTTGGGTATAAACCCAGTTCCTTTAATCTTAGAAATATTGTGTTCCATGCCCTAAGTTCTTTCAATGTTGAAACTTATTAAGTTTTGTGTTGTTCTGACAGTAGCTCCACAGTATTTAAATTGTTTTCTTCTTGTTGCAGATAGTATTTTCTCTTTAGCCTGGAAGGTACCAAGACCAATACAAAAGTTTCTTTTGTCTTACGGGGTGGATGAAGAGAGACATGCAAAATAAAAAGAACATATACAAAATAGATACAAGGTAATATGAGAGGAGAAGCCATTAGGAAAGATTTCATGTAGAAGGTGGCACTTGAGCTATTCATACTAAACAGTATCAAATGGGAATGTGTCAGAGTCTCTCTTTCCACATATAATTAAACCATTTGGTAAAGTAATAGCTGGATAATGTGGCTTTTATTATATCTTAATTAAAAGTAAATAAATGTGGGGCAGCTGGATAGCTCAGTGGAGTGAGAGTCAGGCCTAGAGACAGGAGGTCCTAGGTTCAAACCCAGCCTCAGCCACTTCCCAGCTGTGTGACCCTGGGCAAGTCACTTGACCCCCACTGCCCACCCTTACCAATCTTCCACCTATGAGACAATACACAGAAGTTAAGGGTTTAAAATAAAAAATATATATATATATATATAGCCAATAGGCAGTTACACTGTTAAAATATAGTTCTGATCTGAGGAAGATGACCAGGATCATAAATCTTCCCATTTCTCTCACCTAGTGAGTCAAACAGCTAGAGCCTGAGGGTTAGGTTTGAACTGGGTTCTTCCTGACTCTAGGCCCAGTGCTTTCTTCACTCTACCACCTACTTAGAAAGTAGTTACAGACCTCTTTCTAAAATGATCTGGTCAATTCACTGCTCCCCTGGGAGTTTATTACTGTCCTTTTAAAGTTCCTCTAGCAATTGACTCACTAGGCAAGTCATTTATCTGCCACAGTTCACTCATCTGTAAATGGGGAAAACAATAGTTCCTAACATCCTAGGTTGTTGTGAGAATGAAATGAAGCAACATTTTGTAAAGTTTAGTTAAATAGCTTAAAGAGTTAACTAAATGCAAGCTATTGTAACACAAAAAGTCACTGAAATGTGCACACCATTTGGCCCACTAATATAAATTACTAGGCATATACTCCAAGGAGGTTAAAGGAAAGGACCCCAAATGTACAATAAAATTTTAATTGGCACTTTTTATGGTAGCATATGATTTTATGATATCAAAGAAAACAGGAAACAAAATAGATGCCCATAAGTTGAGGAAAGACTAGCCAAATTGTGGAGTAAAGGAATATAATGAATGACAACTATGAAAAGATTCACAGAAACCTGGGCAGACTAAAATGGCATAATATAAAGTGAGCCAAAGTAGAGGCACAATTTATATAATGATCACAAAATGTAAAAGTAAACAACTTTAAACATTTCAAAAAAAGTCAATGACCAATCATGACATATGAAGCCTCATCATGAAGCAAGCCTACTACCCCTTGGCTAAGCAGCTATGGACCACAATTGCAAAATGAAGCATACATTTTCAAAATGGACATTGGTGAATTTGTTTTTCATGACTTACAGTTATTTGTTAAAGGGGAAGATTTCTATGGGAGACGGAGTACTAATGAATAAAGACAGAGATGCAATAAAAGGCAAAAAGAAACATCAATAAAATGATTTTTTAAAATACACAAGGGTGGGGGCAGCTAGGTAGCTCAGTGAATAGGCAGTCATGCCTAGAGACAGGAGGTCCTAGGTCCAAATCTGACCTCTGACACTTCCTACCTGTGTGTCCCTGGACAAGTCACTTAACCCCCATTGCCTAGCCCTTACTACTCTTCTGCCTTAGTATTGGTTCTAAGGCAGAAGGTAAAGGTTTAAAAAAATTAATTAATTAAACTAATTAAATGAAATACAAAAGAGCACACAAAAAAAGAAAATTTGAAAAAACTAGGAGCTAACAAGAAACAATTCAACTTTTGGCAGTTTTATAGACTACATTAAAACCTTTAAAACTATTTACTAAGGAGGCAGCTAGGTGGCTGAGGCTGAGCGGATTTGAGAGTCAGGCCTAGATCTGGGAGGTCCTAGGTTCAAATCTGCCCTCAGACACATCCTAGCTGTGTGACCCTGGGCAAGTCACTTAACTCGCATTGCCTAGGCCTTACCACTCTTCTGCCTTAGAACCAAAACACAGTATTGATTCTAAGACGGAAGGTAAGGTTTCTTAAAAAACAAACAAATAAATAGATAAATAAATGGATGAATGAATGAGTGAATGAATGAATGAATAACTATTTAGTAACCTTTTTTTTGCCCATTAACAAAAAATTCTATATAGCCCATTCAACAAGTGCAATTCATTTCTCTAAGGATGCATTTTGAAGATGAGTGCATCTTGGCAAGCCCAATTAGGCTACTGTAGTCTTGCTTGAAATTGGATGTTCAATAAGATCAAATTGAGGTTCTTTTGTTTTAAACACCTGTATCTTTGAAACTTTTTAAGGCCAAAATTGTCTTGTATACATTCCATGTACAAAATTCCTGTGGCTCAAACACACATTTGTCCAAGTGATCACATGGAAAATTTCTTTTTGAGAAGAATCCTGGCCTACTCTTTACACAGTCAACCCTCCTGTAGAAATGAACTGGTCTTCCATATGAATGAAAAGATAAGCCAGGCTCTTAAATTTTCCTAATAAAACATCACCTCTACCTCCCACACATCTGATATCTAAAACACATTGGCAACTTCTTGACCAATACACAGAGTAACAATAAAATATCAGGCATCAAAAAATACAGCCTAGTAAATAAAGTACCTGGCACATAGTAGGCAATTAATAAATACTTGTTAACTGATTTCTAATCATCTAATCAGTACATACTGCTAGGAATTATGCAAAGATTTTTTTGACCTGATGTGAAAACTGACTCCTACTTCAATTCTGCTTTACAATGTCCAATGAAACACAGGTATAACTAGAAAATACTTCAAAGTAAATACATTCACATATATTTATTTTCTGGAAAAGAAGGCAAGCTAACCAAAGAAAGGGTGAGTAGGTTTCTACAAAATTTTCAAATGTCTCTCTTTTTGGCAGCCCTTTGCTAAACCTGAAGGAAAATGAGGCAGAAGTCATATGAAAAGCATTATACTCCTCCCAGTGCTATAGCTGAGAGGAGTAACTAAATTTTGCCATCTGTATATATCTATATATAAACATATAAACACACAGACACGCAAACACACACCTCTTTTACTCTGAGCTAGTACTCTATGCTAACTTTATCTGGTGGTTAAAATGAATGATAAAATTAACTTTCAGTGAGGGTATAAAATATTTACAGATGCTTAATAGCAATTAGCTTACCAAATAATTCCAGTGGAGTGCCAAGGAGCTCTAAGAAATGTGTAATAGAATATCTTATTAGCCACATCTACTTTCAAATATGACTAATGAAAATTTAAAATATATGCTCTACAAAAGATAATGTCTAAAAATTGAGCAATATTTCCTTTATAAATAAGGTAAAACAAGTCAGTATTTCACAAAGACAGAACAATATACTTTAAGAATATACTTTCATTGTTTTTATTGGAAATAAACTAATTTTAAAATTTGCTTGTTAGATGATAATCCAATCTATTTGCATTCACTTTTATCATCAGTATAAAAACAGCTAACATTCTGTTAATATATGAATAATTCTTATTTAATACTCCACCACATCTAAAAACCAGTAATTGCAGATGTGGCACACAGACACTATACTATCTTATCATAACTTATCAATCATTCAAAGGAAGATTAAGCTATGTTTAACAAAGTTTTAATGTAGGATGTTTTATATTAATTGCCAGTTCTTTGATAATTGTTACAAGTTAACTATTAAAATAGAATACCTGAATAGCCTCAATAGTCCATTTCCCAATCCTAGTGGATAAGAGTATAATGAAATAAGATGAACCTTATTTCTCAATCACCAAGGCAGCAACTTTGTTCTCATGCACTTTTCATAAAAACTTAGGAAACATAGTTGATTCTTTAAAAAATAGTAAACCATGAAAATGTTAAAAGCAGTTATCTAAAATGTACTAAGTATCTTAAATAAAATGAGTCTCCTTTAAAATGAAAAATCAAAATACAAAGTATCAGTTCCCAAGCTCCTTGAAACAATAAACATACCATTTTTAAAACAATGACCTGAATTTCAAAATAACTTAAATCTTATTCATTAAAGCAGTCTATGGCTAGTGATTCAAATCTGGGGGCAGAGTTAAAAGAATTTAAATTGTGATAAAAACAAAGATCTGTGATTTTGTGGGTATGAGTATTTCTTCCATCAACAAAGACAGTCATCACTATATTAAATGGCCTATTAAAGCTATGTCACATATCACGTGGTTCGATGGGGATATGAGTTGGGTTTTGATGTCAAAAGATCCTCTATTGCAAATATCAATAACATGGAAATAGGTTTTTGAACAATGATACATGTATAACCCAGTGGAATTGCTTGTCAGCTCTGGGAGGTGGAAGGTGGGAGGGGAAAATCATGAATTATGAAACCATGGGAAAATATTCTAAATTTTTTTTAAAAAAGCTGTAGTGTCAAAAAAGTTATCACTCTCTAGCCAACTTGGCTATGGTCTCTCCAAACTTAGATGGGCTATTTCTCAACAAAAGAAATATGGTGAATCATTGGCAGGCTGTTAAAAGCTTTTCCAATTTAGTAAGACCCTTCAGGGCTTAAGCTCTACTGGTATAGCTTCCAAGACCCAGAATCATCTCCATGACACCATGAGACACAAAAGCAGTGTTATATAACTATATTTTTCCCCACAATGATCAGTGAGGTAAGTCTCCATAGATCCGCCCAATTTATAGATGAGAAAACTACAGTTCTGAGAATTATATGACCTGATATATGGCCACATAAGCTACATTTCAGAGTAATGTGAGCACTTGTGTTGCTAGTAAACAAATCAAGAGTATGTAAAAAAGTAGATGTCCTCTTAGAGGTATGAAAAGATTAAAATCCATAATTGCTTTAATTTTATACATATAAGGTCCTATATATATACCTTACACCTTCATTTGTGAGCTTCTGGTCAAATCTTTATCTCCTTATTAAATAGTATACAAATGTTAAGTATTGAGGCTGACACCACAGTACCTCGAGAGCATGTTGTATTCTGTCTTTATGTTTTCCAGAATGAGAAAGATTGCTGGCAATGGTGGAAGTACTCGTCTCGCATATCTGTTCACCCAGGAGACAGTCTTCTGGTAATAAGGTTTCTGCCCACAGACGGCAGATGCCATCTTGGCATGAGGTTAATAACACATTACAGACAGAACCCCTGAAGACAAACAGAAATAGACTAGGATTACCATATATATAATACATACTTAGTCACATACATTCATCACCTAAGTCATCATCACTTAAATAACTAATGTGCTATCCTTCACTTAATAACACTGAAATGAGGTTTTTCCCAGCTGTACTGAAAATTTCACGCTGATTCATTCAAGTTCTTTCACCTCTATTCTCTTCTGTAATGATAATAACACAAACCTCCATAAAGATGAGACAAGTCTGGAGACAGTTGTGTTGCCATAAAACAGAGCTAAGTTAACTGGCCTTTTAAGAATGAATAACCCAGGAAATAGCTGATCCCAAATTCTCATTTTCCAAAGATATTAAAGATAAGACTTCTAATCTTATCATTCCACCAAAACTGCTCTCTAAAAATTAAAAATCATCTCGGAGTTGCCAAGTCCAATCATGGCTTTTTGTACAGGCTTCATTCTCCTTGACCTCTCTGCATTATTTGACTCTGCTGATTACTTTCTCCTTGATGTTCTCTTCTCTCTAGAGTCTTTCTAGAACAATGATTCTCCTGCTTCTCCTCCCTGAGCAATTCATCTTTGCCTCCTTAGCTGGATCCTCCTAGAGATCACATCCTCTAATCATAGATGAACCTCAGGGATCTGTCCTGGGCCATCATCCCTTCTCTTTATATACTAGTTCTCATGGATTTAATTGCCATCTCTATGCTGATGATTCTCAAATCTACCATTCCTATCCCAAACTTTTGACTGACTTTCCATCTTGCATCTTCAACTGGCTTTCAGACATCTTGAACTGGATGTCCAGTAGACGTCTTAAACTCAGTATGTCCAAAACAGAACTTATTATCTTTCCTCCTAAATCTCCACCTTCCACAGACACACACACACACACACACACACACACACACACACACACACACACACACACACACACACACACACACCCCTCTCTACCTTATTACTGTTAAGGGCAACATCCTCTTTCCAGTCCCTCAGGCTCACAAACTAGGGGTCATCCTTTACCTCCCATCTCTTAACTCCCATATCCAAGCTATTACCAAACCCTGTTAATTTTTTGCAACATCTCTCAATCCTTCTCTCCTCTGACATGGCCACAACTCTACTATAGGCCCTCATTACTTGAGGTCTGGATTACTGCAATAGATTTATGATTAGTCTGCCTGCCAAAAGTCTCCCCCAACTCTAATCCAACCTCCATTCACCCATTAAAGTGATCTTCCTAAAGCCCAGGTCTGATTGTGTTACTTCTCTACTCAATCTCTAATGGCTTCTTATTGCCCCCCAAAACAAATACAAAATGCTCTGTTTGGTATTCAAAGATCTTCATAACCTAGTCCCTTACTACTTTTTCAATCTTCTTACACTTTACTCCAATATATATTCTTTGATCTAACAACACTGGACTTCTGGCTATTCCATGAATAAAACATTCCAAATCACTTGGTTCTGGGTATTTTTTTTCTGGCTATTGCCCATGCCTGGAACAGCGTACTATTTCTGCTCTGACTTCTGGCTTTCCTGGCTCCCTATAAGATCTCATTAAAATCTCCACAGATAGCAATCACTAACTTCTCTTAGTGGCACAATTCTAGTGTGTTTCCCCCTGTTAATTATTTCCTATTTCTCCCTCATATACCTTGCTTTGTATATATTTGTTTGTATGCTCTCTCCCCTTTAGACTATAAACACCTGGAGGGCAGGCACTATCTTTTGTCTCTTTTTATATCCCCAGAGTTTAGCACAGAGCTTAGTATATAGTAGGTGCTTAATATGAATTGATGGATTTCTCCCAGCAATTCCAGCTCCAGATTCATCTTGGATACAAGGAGAGAACTAGTGTCACCATCCAAACATAAATCAAGAAAACTAGGTCAGAGTGTAGATATTAACAGTATGTGATTCCCAGGTTTTAGGATGAGGTTGGATTTGACAGAGAAATGAAAAAATATGCAAAGGCAAAGTTAAGGTGCAAATGGTTAACTTCTCCCTATCCATGCCATTCTCATCACTCTGAATAGACCCTAAGTCACATCCTTGCATTGAATGACCTGCAACCTTGTCTCATTACTATCATACGCTAAATCATCATTTTCCAAACTTGATCATACATCCCCAGTAATTAAAAAAATTATCATTTATTCCCATTATGTGTGTGATTATTTATTTATAAGTTATATGCATGTAGTAATATACTATTATTTGCATTGCATAATTTAGAGAAAATGGACATTTTAAAGAAGATAAAAATAAAATTTTGTTTGATCTTGGAGTCAATAGCGAGCCACTGGAATTTAACAAATAAAAAAGTGACATGATCAGACCTACTAATTAGGGAAATTACTTTAAAAAGTTGGTTAGAGGACAGATTGGAGAAAGGATAAATTGAATAGATGAAAAGGGTATTTTCTAATGTGGACCACATAAAGGGAGAGGTATAGAGGTAGAAACAAGTCTGGAAATTTGATTGGATAAGTGTGAGGGAATCTAAAAAGGCTACCAAGGTTATTACCCTGACTGACTTTCAGAAAAACAGTAACCTTGACAGTAGGGAAGTTTGAAAGAGAAGGAGATTTTAAAAGCTAATAAGGGGGGCAGCTGGGTAGCTCAGTGGACTGATAGCCAGGCCTAGAGACTGGAGGTCCTAGGTTCAAATCTGGCCTCAGACACTTCCCAGCTGTGTGATCCTGGGCAAGTCACTTGACCTCCATTGCCTACCCTTACCACTCTTCCACCTAGGAGCCAATACACAATACTGACTCCAAGATGGAAGGTAACAGTTTAAAAAAAAAAAAAGCTAATAAATTCTACAATGTGAACACAACCTACCCATACTTGTTCATTCAATGCTTCTCCCTCTATTCTAAACCAAAGCAAAAAGAGTGGTGGCAAGGTTCTTATTTACCAGACATTGTCTGAGAGAGCAGAGCTTGCTATAAAGTAATTTGGAGGCAGCAGATGGGGATGTGCTGTGGAAAGGAGATTTTCCCTTCTAGTATCTATACACAGCTGCTGCTATGTGTTTGTTGAGTGTTTGGTAAGCCTGGGTAATGTTATCTTATAACTGCCCTGAATAGCCAACACCTGAGCTAAGAAGCTGGGACACTCTCTCTTAGAGGGAGAAAATGGAGAGGAGGAATGTTTGGCAAATAAGAGTTTGTGCAGTTATATTTGAAACAAACTCCAAGATTAGCTATTCAGAGACAGTAATATGTGACTCCTCTTCTCATCTTCAAATTGATTGATCACATATCCCTTTGGGTCTGGTTGAAGTCCTCCTGGAGGACACCACTCCCCCCCCCACTTTAGAGACCACAGTTCTAAACAACTAAATTAAGTAGAAAAAAATGAATGGGTTCTAGGTACTCAAGAAAAATATAAGGGGTAAAAAGGAAGTACTCTTGGTCTGGAAAATAGTAAATAAAAATGCTTTCTTAATGCTATCTTGACAACTGTCTACATTTAATAGCTAATGAAAAGAAAATATTCTCCCTCTCAAAAATATTTGAATAAAACCTGAACTAATTTATAACAAATGTATTTTGCAAATATGCTTTCAATTAAGATGCATACTGTTAATACTTGAAAACAAATAAAAAGAATAAAGTAGACAAAAAAACAAGTCTCCTGACAATTTTTTTCACAATACCCTTTCTTTGGCTATCCACTTCCAGAGAAAGAACTGTTGGAGTCGTCTTTCATATCAGTGTATTTATGGTTTTATTTTGAGGTATTAGTTAGGTATAAATGCTCTCTTAAAACAATGATCTATATGAAAGTGTATTTTGCATGACAATAAAAAAATTTTAGAAAATACTCTTCCTTTGCATTCTCAAAATTCATGTAGTCCTCTTCTCCTTACCCAATACATCTATAACTAATTTCTTATGTTGCTGATTTATTTTCATTCATATGATTTGTGCTATATTTCCTATCATTTTCACTAATTTCTTAGATCTGGTTTGTGAAAAGGTTTCTAGATAATCTTTAAAAAAAACAAACACTTACTTAGTAACAATTCCATGACAGAAGAGCAAGGGGTTGGCAAATAGGGTTAAGTTGCCCAGGGCCATAGAGCTAGAAAGTGTATGAGGTCAAATCCTATAGATTTCAAGCCTGGCACCCTATCTACTGTGCCACGTAACTGTACCACCCCATCCAAAAAAAAACTACTTTAAAAAAGTATATGATAGGGGGCAACAGAGTGGCTCAGTGGACTGAGAGCCAGTTCTAGAGACAAGAGATCCTGGGTTCAAATCTGGCCTCACACACTTCCTAGCTGTGGAACCCTAGGCAAGTGACAACCCCATTGCCTAACCACTCTTCTGTCATAAAACAAATACACAGTATTGATTCTAAGATGGAAGGTAAGGGTTTAAAAAAAAAGGTTATGATAGCTGTTCCTTAGGAAGCCTTGTGAGAGTTTAGTACCTTTAAAGATGTGAGGTTAGCAGAAACATATACTCTTTGAAAAGATCCTTTAGTTTGTCTAGGATAAAGAAAGTGAAAAATGAATATTCTCCTTGATTCCTCTGTATTTATCTAATGCTTAATTACTGTTACTAGTCTAATACATTACATTCACTTCCCATGATTTGTGCTTTTCCATTATTTAAAACTATACCCTTCAGGACCTGGGAAAAATAGAGACCACTATTTATTTTACATTCATAAATATATAGTTTTCTAACCTGGGCATGAACTTGCTTGTGTTACGCCATGAAAAACCTGTCACAGCTCTAGGATGTGCCAAATAAACAAAGGAAAAGTGAGTAAAGGTCTGTCTTTTTTTTGATTCTTGACGATCTTGAGGTATAATAGACTTCCAACCAGTCATAGGATACCACACTTTCAAAAGACAATCATCCTGCAGAAAAAGATAAACCAATATAAAATTAATTTACATATATACAAATCAGTAATCTCCTAGTGATACAGAATACCTAAAAATTACCTAATGTGATTTACACAATATAAAGAAACAAATCTAAAAAGATTCTTCTTGAGTGGTGAGAAGAACACTACAAGCAAATCAGGAGCTTGTAGAATTCCTCCCAGAATGAACCTGAATATTGCAACATAGTGGCAGAAAAACAATATTCAATGACCCTGAATTGACTTTTAACCTTATGATTTTCTGTTTAAAAAAATATACATAACTATTTGCTGAGATTAATGTTTTTTACCATTTCTAGTTTTTCAAGGAAAGGGAAAAATATTTAAAGGAAACATAAGTTTAAGAAAAAGATAAACACACAAATATAAGACAGCTGATTAGACAAAAGTACAGGTTAAGCTTTAGGGAAACAGATTTGATTGGGTGACTACTTGACAAGTAAATATGAAAGACCAAGATTTAGGGAGTAGAGCAGTGATTCCCAAAGTAGGCACTACTGCCCCTGGTGGGTGCTGCAGTGATCCAGGGAAGCGGTGATGGCTACAGGTGCATTTATCTTTCCTATTAATTGCTATAAAAATTTTTTTAAATTAATTTCCAGGGGGCTAAGTAATATTTCTTCTGGAAAGGGGACAGTAGGCCAAAAAATGTTTGGGAACCACTGGTGTAGAGAAATGCTTAACTAGGGAATTTCAAATGGAAGAAAAAAATATATCTATTTAAAATCTCTCTAGATTCCTTGATTCTAAGATCAAAATAAATCTGAAATGCAGAGAAAGTAATACTAAAATACCATGTTTAAGAAATCTTATGAGCAAATCTAATCAAAGTATTTAATGAACTATTACTTTAGAAGTAATAAAGAAGGCTATGAGTTTGGGTTACATGTAATTTTAATGAAAGATAGTCTGTCACCTGAAGCAAAGGCAGAAAATACCTCTTGCCGACAGATCATGATAGCACCATCTGCTTCAATCATCTAGTCAGACCATCTTGGCTCCTCTAACATAAGGAGAAAAGATATAGACTGTGCAGGAAATCAGCCCAACACACCAGACCTGTCTTTGGGTTGTTTCTTTAACCAGTAAGATCATAATCAGTGCAACATCTTCAGTCTTACAACTTTCTTGTCCGATCCTAGAAGTATCTCCATTCATCTTCACACTGACTCCCTATAACTTTCCTAATTATACTAATAATGGAGAAAGGATAACTCTCTGAAACCCCAAGAAATTAACTCAGAAGTAGTATATTCAATCAATAAACTTCTACTGCACAACTGTATAAGCCCACTCAGGACTATATTAAGAGACTGCAGTCCCTAAATTCAACAACAATAAAATCTACTTATTGGCAGCAAGATTGATAGAAATTAAACAATTAAAAAAAACACAACACAAAACTCCTCTGCCTCACACCAAGGCATGGATTTGACCTTGGATTTTTAATGACTATACTAGTGCAAGTTCTATGAGGACCAAGCTGTAAATACTTTAAATGTTATCCCAAGAGATTCTATCTGTCACAGAAGGGAACATGAGCCAGGCAATAAACATTTAGTAAGTCTAGTATATGTCACTTCAAATCACAAAGATCATAAATCATTTAGCCAGGACCATTTCTGAAAAAAATGAAATTTCTGAATGACTTTCATAGTCTTATGTGGTAAACCACCCACCCACCCCCTTCATTCTATTATGTGTCCAGATACTGGCAAATTAACATAAAAGAGGGGAGAAGGTATTCAGAATGAGAGATTTGTCCAATCCTACAAAAATAAGCAAACCATATAATGAAATTCTTAATTTAGATGAAACCAGAAGACACAAACTAGACATAAATGAATAAAGAAGCTTAGACTCTCAAAGGAGACGCAGAGAAGTAAATAAAGTAACTGATAGAATTTATTATCATGTGTCCAAAGGGAGAGAAAAACATCACTTCATAGAACATGGGGTCATGCTGTTGCATTTTTTTGATTCTGGTTTTGAAAACCTTTCCCTCCCTAAACTGTGTAATCATTTGGTAATTTGAGTAGTACAGTGATCCTTCACCTATCACAGGAGTTATATTCCAGAGACCCCTGTGATAGGTGAAAATCCATGAGGTAGCAGTGTTATATTTATTTTATTATTTATATATGTTTTAAGGCTTTATAAACCCTTCCCACTCTCCTATAAACCTTTTCCACACTATTAACCTGCAGTTACTGAGCCAATCAGCACCCAGGATACAGAACATAGCTCTCTGGTTGATCGCCTTTCATTCTATCAGCCAACAGTGTGCCGTGATAAGTATAACTCCACAATACAGAATTATATATATATACATATATATATATTTTAAACCCACAATACAGTGAAGCTGTGATAAGTAAACCACAACATAGTGGAGAACAACAGTATAATACTGAATACTTAAAGTAGTACTGTCATTTTTATTATATTGGCTCAGCCTACCCATAAAAGCAACTAATATTCTTTGAAATTATTTAAGACTATTCTTTATTTCCATAAAGAAATGTTGCAATTGTAATCACAGATCCTGTGTTGTCTCATTAGTGTGAATGAAAAATCCCCTACCCACTTACATGAGGATTAGATTTTAACATTAGCAATAATTTTGAGATAATCATAATTGTAATTCTAAGATAGTTCGCATAAGTCATGATTTTAATAGCCTTTTGGCATTATTTTAGTGTAAATATTAAGGTTCTGAATTAAGTAAATAATTGCTTTAGCATAAGTAATCATTGTCAGCATAGGCCTCAGTTTTGGGCCTTAGCCTTCAAAATTGCTATATAATGCACCCTCAGCAATTATGGTCTTGAACTTGTGATCTAATATACATCTTTTTAAGGGTTAAAAGTAAGAGTTCAACAAAACTAAGGAGAGCAGTTGAATAAAACATTTAGTTTAATTTGAAAAGAAGTACAGATAGAAAATAGAAAAGGAAGAAAGATAGATAATTATTCTAATACCCTACGACTATTCCTAAATTCCTAATACTATCTAAAATTTCTAATTTCCTACCTCCAGTTATCTTCTGAGGTCAGGTTCTTCTTGCCCGGCAAATACCAGGCCTGCTATAACCTACACTATTTAAAATTGATTCACTAACTACCTATCTTCCTAAATAATCAACAGTCACCACCCATGAACTCTTTCAATCAGTTTCTATCGCCCAGCTGTGTCAGTAGCCAACCGCCAGTAGGTCCTTGCCTCAGAGAAAGACCTCCTGCTCTCTCCAGATCCCAACTGTCAGCGTTCACCTTCCTTATCTCTCTCTCCTTGTCACCCTGGTAATGGAATTTTCCGCTCTGATTCACTGACACGTCAATTCTGCTCTACTTAGTAATCCTGCTCTCTTGCCTCTTAAGGAGACAGAGGGAGAGATTAAGAAAATCTCTTTAACAAGTTTGAGGAAATATTTATTTCATCTCTCCCTATTAGAAGGAATTACACTATTAGAGGCACACATATTTCATCCATCTGCAGTTCCTTCTGATGGCTCATTTGAATTTACTTTTTTAATTTCTCCTTAACTCCTATGTTTGTATTTCAGTTTCTACTTAGTGCTGGTCTTTTTATCAGGAATTCTAGAAAGTTCTTTATGCCATTAAAGATCCACTTTTGGAAGTGCCTAGGTAGTTCAATGAATTGGAGGGTCAGGCTCAGATATGGGAGGTATTGGGTTCAAATCTGACCTGTGATCCAGGACAAGTCATTTAACCTCCAAATGGTTAAATTCGTCTGCCTTAGAACCAATAAATAGTATTGATTGTAAGATAGAAGGTAAAGGTTTTAAAAATAAAGATCCACTTTTGCCCCTGAAGGGTTACATTATATTGTACTGGGTGAGTGGGTGAGTTATTCTTAGATGTAAAGCCTCGACCTTTTGTCTTTTGGAATATCATATTTCAAGCTCACTACTCCTATATCATGGTAGCTGTCAAATCTTGTCAAATCTTCACTGTAGTTCCTAAATTTTTAACAATTTCTTGCTGACTTCTTGTGGTAATTTTTCTTAATGTACAAACTCAAGTGTGGGGCTATGATGTTCTTGGGAATATTCATTTTGAGGTTTCTTTCAATATAACCAATAGACACTTTTCTACTTTGTCCTCTACTAAGAAATTTGGGCAGTTTATGTTTGTAGTCCCTGGAATAAGATATCTAGTCTCTCTCTTTTTTTTTTTTTTGCTTATAGCTTTAAGGTAGTTCATTTTCTTCCAGGAATTCTAGTTAATCTTGTGGCCAAGCTGTGCTTTTCCTCAAAGCTTTGCTTGTGGCATTAATCTCTTCTAGGTTTGTGTTTTAGGCATCCCTAGGCTCATTAATAACTCTTTATTCTTTAGTGTCTTATTTTGTTTGCTCATTTTTCCAGTCCTATTTCCTGAATGAGGATTTTTCATGAGGACTCTCCTATTTTACTACTTGTGACACAGAACACATCACTTAACCCAAGTCTCAGTTTCCTTATCCATAAAATGATGATCTAGATGACTTATAATATTACTTCCAGGTCTAAAGTTATGAACCTTAGACAAGTTTAAGCAAAGATGAAATTTGTTAACACATCTTCCTCCCTTCTTTGCAGAAACAGGGAAGCATGCAGATACTACACTACAGAAAATATCTTAGTAGTTACATCATATTAGCATTCTTTTCCCTGACACCTTCATCTTCACCCAACTGCAGCTACTTCAGTCATTAACACTATGAATGTCTGTTAAGTCAATAATTATTAAACTTCTGCTCTGTTGTTTGAGAATCAGATTGGTATACCAGAGAGAGAGAAGTAGACCTTAGAATAAAGACAGATTTTAGAATCACCTCTGACACATACTGATCATCTGATCCTAAGCAACTCAGTTAGTCATATTGTACTGCAGGCCACTCTATGTACTGTAGAGAGTGAATTTTGTCATAGTGAAGGAAAGGTAAATGAAAAGAAAGAAATGAAAGATAAAATTATGCTCCTAGCTATGTAAAAGGCATTAGTTGTACATATTGAAAAAATATATATGTAGGCACAATCACAAGTTTAATAAAATTATAACCTTATAAATATCTACATTATACATAAAAATACTATGGAATAAAATTAAACAAGCTATAATTTCTAAGTGGGTACTTCCTCCATTAGCACAGACCATAATCCTGATAAGATTTTCTTGAGAACAGCATATACTGAAAAATCCACTACTCTGAAATCAACCAAGTAATGAACTCCAAATTTAAATGGGCTGAGCTAGTTTTTCTCTGACCTAGCCTACAAGAACCAAGGATCAATAACTAGTGGATATAACCAAATTTGTTTGCCTAAATATTTGTTAAAAACGGTTTATTCCTCCATTTTTTCCAATGGTGAAAAAATGTTTTTCTTCTTCAATGGAAAATAAATGGCTTTTCTTTGTTAAAAAAATTATATCATTTTAAAAAAAAACTTTGTTCAGATAAAACTTATATAGCCAAGATTAGAAGGAATGCAGTAAATTTTGGGGAAATTTTATGGTTTCTCAGATAGAGGTCTCATAGGTAAAATATATAGAAAATTAGGTGAATGTAGAATAGTTTACTTGTCAGATCTATGGAGAAAGGAAGAATTTAAGACGAAACAAGAAATAGAGAACATTACCTATCATAGCACAGTTCACTAAAGAGCAGGTTGGTGGACTTTTCCTCAACATACAGTACTTGTATGCTTTAAATATAGAATCTCAGCACATCTTCCCAATATAGAAATATTGAAATGGTATTTCAGTAAGCTAAAAAAGGTTTTGCACAAGGGGATAGTCTAGTGAAAGTTTGCAGTTAATTGAGAGTTTTCAGGATTAACAATCAATTTCCAAAATGGCTATGGGTGTTTTCCCTCACAAACAAGAGCAAGTTCTTAATAAAAGCTTCAGAAGACCTCAGAAAAAGAACATCATCTTCTAGGTCTAAACCTACAGTATTTAGAAGTCTTGTGATAACCAGAACCTATATAATAACAGAGATCTCTCAAGAGGCCTATATGGCCATTAGGACAGACCTCTATATATAAGATTCTAGAGAATCTCCAAGAGCAGCCAGAGCAGATCAAAGCACATTCCCTGAATTGCTAGTTCAAAATTCCATTTAATTCAACTAAATGCATTTTTATTGAATATCTATTATATGAAAATTGCTCTGTTAAGCACTTGTGGGGAGAATCAAAGATAAACCACCTTCAAGAAGACTACAAATTAGCAGAAGTCAATAGTTCATAAATGGTATTTGGATGGAAAGAATGTCTTAATTCTTATTCTCAATAATTAGAACTTTGCACTTATCTAAAATAGAACACTAGCCTATACACCAGATCTTCCTTGAGAGCCACGTTTTTTTCTGATTTTTTGAATTAAACAATAGCTAAAAGTTAAATTCAACTTAAAAGAATAAAGTCAAGAACACTACACACCAAAAAACTAAGTATAAGTATTAGCCTGGAGTTGGGAGGATAAGGGGGAAAGGGGAGGGAAAGAATGAGGTAAATGAAATGCAAATCACTTATAATTCTTGCACATTTGTGTTTTATTTGCCAAATGGAGAATTATTGTAGTTTTAAGATTTTCGTGTTGCCTTGAGTTTTTTTATCTTATCCTTACCTTTCCAGCTGTGGCAAAATATTCACCATCAGGAGACCATTCCATCAAATGTACAGACACTGAAGTTCTAAGAAATGAAGATAAACTACTTTAACATATATGATCTATTACAATATTTTATAGTTGTATAATACTGAATTTTTTACTTCTCCTAAAATAATACTTTTTAGAAATATATTTCTTAAAATGAAGTAATAATCAAAATTTGATTCTGCCTGTCCAGGTGTAAACATCACTTATAAGTCCCAGGATCTCAGCTGAGACCTTAAGAAATTATTTAGTTCAACCATACAGGAAGTAGAATTGCTAACTTACTTGCATTGCCAGATACATTTCCAATCATTTAAAACAGGAGGAATTTTACTATCTTTGACCTGATCCAATTCTTCTTCTTCTTCTAGAATGTCACTCTCTGGAGGAGCCCATAACTGTACAGAATCAGTTGCTGTTAGCAATCTGTTACCTGAAAATTGAAAACTGTTTAATTACTATGTAATATAATTACACCTGGATATGCCTTTCTTTAAAAGAGGGTAGAAAGGGGGTTCGAATACACTATTACAAGAAACTATTTAATACCAATTATAACTACAACATATTTTCATTATAATAAACATTAGGGAATTAGTTAAGCAATATTATCTGTGGAAGGACATTGTTCAGAAGATTCAATCATCCAAACCAAGTTTATAAAAGGATTCTTATACTAGGGAGGAATACAATTTATGAAAGAAACTAGGAGTATATTTCATGTCTCTGAGACTCCTTTGAGAGTAAGAAAGAAATACTCTCATCAAAGTTTGGTCAAAAACCATATGGAGAAGCAGCTCTCATCAACCTATTATATATACGTGTCTTGAGGACACAATAAAGTATAAACACAAAAGAATGAGACTAGTTTTTTATGTGATTTAAAAATAAACCAATCCTTCCTTCTTCCTTGACACAGCTTTTGAATTTAAATAATAAGAAGTTATTTACATAATGTTTTACTGTTTACAAAACACAGTATGTTCTTCATTTGATCTTCACAATAGCCACTTTAGTCCCAAAGTTACAGAAAGGGAACATGAAACTCAGAGGAAATGAGTGATTTATCCAAGGTCACTCAGTCAGAAAATGTCAAAGAGAGAATTCAAACCCAGAACTTTTGCCTCCAAGTTCAGGGCTCCAACTAGTACAAAAAAGCTGCCTCTAATAACTCCTCACTACTCCTCCACAGTTATTAAAGCCTCATAGAAGTTTCAAATCTTTCTGAATTAAAGATGCTAATTTCTTTCAATATAAGTGAAAACAAAAGGAGGGAATTTTCTTCCCATTTTGTACAATATTTATAATTCTATCTCAGAATAGATTAAGAATAATTAACTATGGAAATAATTATCTAAAATTTTTCATTCTTTTATGGAATATATATTTCATAATGATTAGAACTCATTAGCAACAATTTTATAGATTAAATACATATAATATTAGGGAGCATAACTGTTTTTTCACTGTCCCCCTGAAAAATTTGGTTCTATTTAAAATATTCATTATCTAAATTAATTTCAACCAAATAAACATGTAAAGCAATATGTGACTACAAATTGAAACAAACTGATATTTCTTCATTTCTAATTACCTTGAGGATCCCATGCCAAGTTGTAAGTCACAGAGCTCAGAAAAAACTGTCCAGTTTTAAGCCACTGACACTTGATTTGCTAGAATATAAAAGAAAAAAATTATGTAAATCCTAAAAATCATACAAATAGGCTAACTAATGTATTAGCACTTGCCCCCATTTCTCCTCTCATGGGAATAAGAAACAGGAAAACTAGAAGAAAAATCAATGTAATTTTATAAGATTTCCTTATCTTCTAATTCCAGCTCCATAAACATAAGAATTTAATGTTTACATTTTGCTAAAATAAGAATGAAATTTAAAATACTAATTGGAAGGCAGATTGTTTAACATTTGAATAAAATTTTGAGGTTGCAATTGCTTCACTTGGAATGTTTGCTACAATGGAAATGAATACAGGTCTCTAGAACCAAGACCTGAATGGAAATTGGACTTGACAAAAAAAGAAATCACAAGAGTAAAAATAAAAGCTTTAGTATTGTAACATATTTACTTGAATAAATTGTTTCATTTTCCTTTTGATTATTTTATTGTTCCACTCTCAAAGCTGGAAATAGGGAATAATAATGGAAGAAGGATTATCATGAACTGGGTTTTGGTTGGCCTCCAATCTTTTTAAAAATAAGTTATTTTCAATGATCCAAGACAATTCTGAAGAACTAATAATGAAAATATTATCTACTTCCAGAGAAAGAACTGATGGAATCTGAATGCAAATCAAAGTATAGTATCTTTTGTTTTCTTTTCTTCACAAGTTTTTTTAAATATGTGTCTTCTTCTACAACATGACCATTATGGAAATGTTTTGCATGATATCAAGTGTATAACCTATATCAAATTGCTTACTTTCTCAGGGAAAGAAGAGGAAAGGGCCGAAGAGAAAGACTTTGAAACACAAAATTCTATAAAACTAATGTTAAAAATTGTTTTTATATGTAATTGGGGAAAATGAAATATAAAAGATTAAAATATAAAAAATAAAAATAAGTTATTTTGATACCTTTTTTTGAAACACTGTCACCTTTTCCAGATAATAATACTCTACCCTGGAATTAAATGCTTCCTTATTACATAGAAAAAGTTAACTTAAAAACAATCAATGAAGCATCCACATCTGAAAATATATAAAACATCATGTCCTCAAATACCTTTCCCTACACCTCTTCCAAGAGAAGTCTGCTTTAACAACCTTCATTCCTGTATCTCATTCTCATGGATTCATTTGTAGTATCCAAAACCAAACTTCCAAATCTATATATCTAGCCCACATCTTTTTAATGAACTCCATTACATCTCCAACTGCCTCCTAGGTAACTTAACTGTATGATCTGCTGGTAGTTCAAACTTAACCTCTCTAAAATTTCAGAGAAAAGAAAAAGAAAATGAAGAAATTATTCAAATGGCATAAAATAAATAAAAACTAGGAATCTAACCTACATTTTATGCCAATGATCTGTGATTTCATTCAGGGGGTTATTTTCCACACTGGATACAGATCACAACTCATCCAGATTCTTTCTGGGCACTTCACTACTTCAGAAAGTACTCCATTCTATTTTGAGACAATTCTAATTACTACAATGTCTAACTTTGTAGTAAGCCACGAGCTAATATTGCCTCCCACTGATCCTCATTCTTCCCTACAGAGCCACAAAGAAAACTAATCTCCTTTCCATACTTCAAGTATTGGAAAAGAGTTATCATTATTTTCCTATGCAAGCCATTATAATTTCTTTCTCTTCTTGAGACTAAAAAACCCCCTAATTTGACTGTTTATAAGACCAGTAAGTTATTGAGAATCAAGCAACTTCTCCAGGAAGTTTACTAAAGTTCAGAGAGCTAAAAAAAGAAGGATTTCTGCTGCATTGAATACTTACACAATTTCTCTTGTGAGAATTGATACCCAAAGGTTCAAAAATACAAACAGCATTTCCATATGAAGATGCAATCTGAAAAGAATAAAATAATCATGTACAATAAAAATGCAATAAAACTTATCTGCTAGATAGACATATAAGCTAACTGTAGATAACTGAAAAACTATATGAATGTCCAAAAAAGTTTTGGACCACTTCTTACAAAAATTACAAATGTTATACAAAAACTTTACAAATTTCTTATAAAAATTCCTTCCATAATGGGAATAAAGTAGATTTTCCTTCCTGAATTCACAATTTATTCAAAAGAGAATGATATTCTATCCTATAAGAAATATTTCAGTTTTCCAAATCTTAAAAACAGTAATATCTATTATTTAAAGCTATATTTACCATATGCCATTTTGTTAGAAACCATTATAACAAAGGAAGCATAATTATGGGCATTCTAAGATATCACATAAATCATCAACTGTTTGCTAAAAATAATTCCAAAGGTACACCCAAAATATAAAATATTTATCTGAGCTTTAGATCAAGCAAAGAGGAGGGAGACAAAGGAAGGAAAGGAATTGGGTTGCAATAAGAGGAGGTAGATGAAGAAAAGTTCTTCTTTAACCAGCAAGTCCCATTATGACAACTTTTGGTTTCTAGAAGAGCAGGGTAGGTGGCCAGGAGTCAGGTATACAAGCAGATCCAGCTTAAAAGAAACAATTTAATTTCTGCTCCCCTCAAAAAAAAACCCTTTTCTCTTACTTGCTGAATAATGAAAGTATTTTATTAGAGAAAAAAGATTTCCCCTTCATTCGGACATAAATTTAGAAATGGAAGGGGACATTTAGAAGGACATCAATTCCAGTCTCTTCCTTTTATAGATAAGGAAACTGAGACTGAGAGAGGATAAATGATTTGCCCAGGGATCAGGAGCTAATAAGGGTCTGAGTTAGAATTTATTCCAGAGCAGTTTAAAATGTAAAGGTTAAGCACTTTAATATGAAAGTATAAACAGTCAATTAATAAAATGTAAAAAACTAATGCAGAAGAAAACGGAGTACCCAATTTATTTGTCTGGACTTTGAAAGTATAAGTAGTCACCACTGAGAGTGTGATTAAAAATAAATAAATAAATGAGTAAGTAAATAAATAAATGAATAAATAAATAAATAAATAAATAGATAAATAGGTGAACAGATAAGTAGAGATAGATAGATGAATGAATGAATGAATGAATGAAGACAAACTGCTCAGCCTTCAAAATTTTGTCTAGTATTTTCGGCTTTTTTCCCCCTGAAGGATCAAGGGGTAAAGGTTACTTTGTTATTTATCAGTACTGGTGTCACTATAGACACATTGCCCATAAATAATCTACTGAAATTCCTCTTTGTTGAATATCATACAATGAACTGCTTTTTCTAGGAGTCTCTAAGGTGATCTTACTTACATGTAAATGTAGAACACTGCAAAATTAATGAGAGAAATCTGAAACCCTCCATACTTCCATACAACAGGCTAATAAAATATATAGAGGGGCAAGCTAGATCAAAAGAACAAAAGAGTCATCAAAGAAAACAAAAATAATTGTAGTTATATCCTACAATATTAGGTCTGTTTTCAATTCTATATCACCTTGTAGAAGTAGATTTTGAATTACAAATAAATAATTCCTCATTAGGCATTTCCAGTTTTTTAGAGGTACAATTACTTTAACAGATTCAAAATTTAATAAAATTTGAAGCTATTACATGATAATAAGCAGTTTCTTTAAAACTGAATATTTAACTATTTATTACTGCAGGTTAAAACCATATTTTAATGATCTGCTAGGGTCATCAAATTATTATTTTATCCAACTCTGATTAAAGTGGATCCTATCTGCCCCTGAATTTTTTCCTTTCATTAAGTCAACATTTAACACATACTGAATTTGTAAAAATTAAATTTGGGTCCAAGATGCAAATGAGAATATTATCCATTACAGAACAGTCTCACCTGTTATAGATACAACGTTATAAAATATTCTTAATAAATTATATGACCTTTAAAGTGTTAGCAATTCTTCAGGGTTCAAAAGCTCAAGTTTAATTGGATTCTTTGGAGATTCTTTGGATCAGTGCAGTGGTTCTGTTGAAGTTTTAGCTGAGGGTTTCTTTTGGGACAAAGGGAAGTTAGAGAAGGGGAAGAAACATGGAAAGGCAAAGCAAAAAGAAGGACATGATCATAGATACTGTTTTAGATCTGAAAGAGGTTATTAAAATGATATGAAAGAAAAATGGGATGATTTCA
Source organism: Gracilinanus agilis (assembly GCF_016433145.1). Lineage (NCBI taxonomy): Eukaryota > Metazoa > Chordata > Mammalia > Didelphimorphia > Didelphidae > Gracilinanus > Gracilinanus agilis. The sequence continues at coordinate 543,453,807 of NC_058131.1, read as the reverse complement.
AGTTCCATGGAAATAATCTGCTAGTAACCTCCAAATGTATAAATTGCCCCGTCATCAGCTTAACAGCACTTAGCAGTTTATCTCTATTCATGGGATAATGGTTTAGTTCTTTTATAGTGCCTGTCAGATATTTCAACAGTATATTTTATCTTTTACAATTTGCTGAGGTTGTTTTGTTATTGTTTTTTAAACAAAGTTACTAAATTCCTTACTCTTCCATGCTGGTTAGAGCACTCCACACAGCTGACTTGGATGTTTCCATGTTTAGCACCAGGAATGATCTGCACACATTCAAAGTCATCAGCCAAAATAACAATATCACAGCCTGATCCGTATGCCTAGAAAGAAAAAGTTTTAATTATATAATTCATAAATTTTTACACCATGGTATAATACTTTAAAGAATTTCTTCCCAAAGAGTTCAACATATATTTTAAACAGATGAAATTAACATAGTGAGACTCTCAATTACAAAACAAGAGTTTTAAAAGTTACATAATAAAATAAACATTTATAAAAGCATTTAAGATCCTCAGTCTTCCTACTGGGTAGACAAGGCAACAATAATATTTTATACATTACAGAATTAAACTCCTGGGAAAAGTCCCCATTCAGCATAATTATAATAAGAAAACTATATAATTGGGTTAGATTATTTCTAATGTCCCTTCCCATTCTAAAATTCTACAATTTCTTCCTATTTCCACATTTCTCAGTAACCCCTTCTTCCTCTTTTGCAACTGTATAAATTTATATGGTAAGAACACACAAAAAAACATTTCTTCCAAAGGCTACCTGCTTATTCTTTTTTAATTGTTTGTTTTAACTTTTTTTATTTTTAACATTTTAACATATTTACATGATTCATTTTCTTTCCCTCCATGTTCCCTGAGCTCCATATTATTAATTTTTGCAATAAATTAATTTTTTAAAACCAAAACCCCAAATCATATATCCAAATTAACAAGTGATAAGTCATATGTTTTTCTTCTGAGTTTCTACTTCCACAGTTCTTTCTCTTGATGCGGATAGCATTCTTTCTCATAAGTCTCTCAGGATTATCCTGGATAAGTACATTGCTACTAGTAGCAAAATCCATAACATTGGATCGTTCCACAATATTTCAATTTAGGTGTGCCATGTTCTCTTGGTTCTGCTCATTTCACTCTGCATCAGTTCATGGAGGTCTTTCCAGTTCATATAGAAATCAAGCAGTTCATCATTCCTTAAAGCATAATAGGTTTCCATCACCATCATATACCACAATTTGTTCAACCATTCCCCAATCAATAGATACCCCTTCATTTTCCAATTTTTTGCCAGCAGAAAGAATACTACTATGAATATTTTTATGCAACCATTTTTTACTCTCTCTTTGGGGCACAAACCTAGTAGTGGTACTGCTGGATTAAAGGGCATGCATTCTTTTAAGCCCTTTGGGCATAATTACAAATTGCCTTCCAGAATGGTTGGATCAATTCACAACTCCACCAGCAATGCACTAATGTCCCAATTTTGCCACATCCCCTCCAACATTTATTATTTTCCTTTACTGTCATAGTGGCCAATCTGTTAGTTGTAAAGTGTACCTGCTACTTTTAATCCTCCTTTTAATCCTCGTTTAATCCTCCTTAAGTCTTTTTTTAAAATGTTAAAATTCAAGACTCACAAATATTTTTAAAGTAACAAATGTATAAGTTAATAATATGGGGCATCTTTTACAAGATACTCTTCAGGACCATGGCTATGACAAAACAGATATTTAATAGCCACCTCTAAGCCAGCAATGACCACTTCCCAGATGATACCAAGTAGCACCTTGGGAAATAAATCAATCAATGAAGAAAGAAAGAAGGGAGGGAGGCAGGGAGGAAGGAAGGGAAGGAGGAAGGGAGAGCACAAGCCTGGGCATCAATACAAATATGGTGACCACCAAAGGAGGTGAAAATAACTACAGGTTTGTAATTTGTTTACTTAAATCCTCCATAAATTAATGATCGACAAGTTCAAATTTAAGTTAGGGAAATGAACCATAAGATTATAGAATTAAAACTGACAAAAGACCTGAAAGGGCATGGTCCAACAGTTAAGTAACTTGCCCTGGGTTATATGATTCACAGGTATCCTCTCCATTACATCACATTGTCTATGTGTAGGCATAGATAAAGACTGCATCATGACTGGATATAAGTAGTAGATAAATTAATGTAGGAAAACCTCCATCAATTGAATGAACTATGGCATATGAATATAATGGAAAATGACTACACCATAAGAAATAACAATTAGAATGGATTCAATGAATGGCTCCTATGGGACTTTGAGAATTAATGCATAATGCAGTGAGCAGAATAGGACAATTTATACAAAAACAATAGCATACTATAAAATGTGTAAAATGTAATGTAATGTAAAATGTAAAAAGACCAATTATGTCTCCAGAAAACAGATAATGATGCATGCTTCACACCTCTTGGCAAAAAGATGACTGACCTCAGGTAAAGAAATGTGATATATAATTTTCAGGTATGTTCTATCTATAAATTTGTTTTGTTTGACTATATTTGTTACAAGGGAGAGGTTGAGTTGCAGAAGGAAAAAGAGTAAAGATAGAGATATGAGAAAAAAATTACCAAAAAAGTGTCAATGAAAATTTTTAAATGTACAGAAGACAGAAGCAAGCTGAAGAGGACATAGACTATTAGGGCAAATATCAGCACTTCAATGTTAAATTTTTAATAAGTATGTGTGAAAAAAGGAAAATTTGCATGTAAGAAATTAATATAAATTTTCCTATTCTTTGAATATGTAAGTAATAGCTAGCAATAATAAGAGCTAGGATTTGTACAGTATTGGTTTGCAAAGTGTTTTATGAAAATTATTTCATTTGATTCTCTACAACAATCATAGGAGGTAAGTACTATTATCATCTTCTTTTAACTAATGAGGAAATTGAGGCACACTAAGGTTAAGTAGCTTGCCAGCCAAAGTGTCTGAGGAAAGATAAAAACCCAGTTCTTCCCAAGTCCAGCATCCTATCCAATGTTCAATGTTCATTTGTTCATGTTTGTCAAGATGATTTTTTTAAAAATCATTTCAGTGGATAGAAAGCCAGGACTAGAAACCAGAAGTCCTGGGTATAAATCTGACTTAGATACATCCTACCAGTGTGACTTGGGGCAATTCATTAATCCCAATTGCTTAGCCTCTACCATTCTTCTGCCTTGGAACTGATACTTAGTATCAATTCTAAGTCAGAAGATTAGGATTTATTTAAAAAGTAAAATGTAAAAAACACTAGATTTAGATTTAGAATTGGAAGAAAACTTGTAGATCATCTACCCCAACACTCATTTTATGGATGGGAAGCCTGAAGCCCAAAGAAGAAATTATGCCAAATTAAATAAGATCACAAAGCTACTACATAGTAAAAATAAGTGGCAGAGCCCAGGTAACTGAATCAAAACATTCTGCTCTTTCCGTTGTATCATAATAGCTCTTCATCCAAAGTCTCTTTTTTCTCCCAAAACTTGCATTACAGTTACAAACCAAGAAATCAAACTTGGAAAAATAAATGGTTAAAGAATGCTATTAGAACATGACCACATTTACATAACACCAACTGTGCCCAGGCACCATATTAAAATTTTTAAATTACTACCTCATATAATAAGACAGAGGTCTCCCCAAGAAGTCACATTGTTATCACCATACCTCTTAATTTGTGGGGCCTAAGGTCCTTAATAAATCAAGAGAATTCTACCATTTGCTCTAATTTAAAGACCAGATCAAGCTAAAAGATTCTTCTCCTGGCCTCTAAATCAATCAATAAGTATTTGACACTGTGCTAAAGTGGTAGAGAGACATAAATTTTGGATAGGAAGACACTAGCAGTTTGGGGATAGGGGTGGAGAAAGACCAGGAAAAGATTCATGGAAGAAGGGATGTCCTTCAGTTAAGCCTCAAGGGAAGTCAATCGAGTTTTTTTAAGAGTCAAAGGTTAGAAGGGAGAGTTTTCCAGGTATGGCAGCAGCCAGGAAAAAAGCACTGAAACAGAAGATGGAATGGTGTGTGAACAGAATAGTAGAACAGTATAGCTGAACTGTATAGTAATGGGATGGGAAGGATGGTTTAAAAATTAATTAAATTGTCCAAAGGGACCATACTCTTTGACCCAGAAACACAATTTCTACTAGATCTGTATCCCAAGGAGATTAAAGATGAGGGAAAAGAACCTACATGTAAAAAAAATATTTACAGCAGCTCTTCTTGTGGCAGCAAAGAACTGCAAACTGAAGGGATGTCCATCAATTGGTAAATAGCTAAATAAGTCAGTAGTATATCCTTGTAATGGAATACTACTGCATCATAAGAAATGACAAACAATATGAGCACAAAAAAGCCTAGAAAGACTTGTATGAACAATACAAAGTAAAGTGAGCAAAACCAGGAGGACACTGTACACAATAACAACAATAATATATGATGATGAACTGCGAACAACTTTACTATCAACAAGGCATGGATCCAGGACAACTGCAAGAAATTCATATCCACCACCATAGAAGGAACAGAGTCTGAATGCAAATTGAAACATACTATTCTCCATTTTATTTCCTCCAAAAATTTTTCTCTAGTGTAAGCAATATGTGTCTTGTTTCATGAAATGACAAACATGGAGATATGTATCATTTCATAATATATGTGTAACCTATATCATATTCCCTGTTTTCGTAGAGAGAAGAGGAGGTGGAAGGAGGGAATATAGTTGCAAAATGTCAGAAAATGAATATCTAAAATTATAGCAACATGTAATCTGGAAAATAATATTTTTTAAAGAATGTAATTTGATTTAAAGAATAGAAAGGGTATTTTCCCAATTTGTTGCTTCCCTTATAATTTTGGTAGCATTGGTTTTGTTTCTACAAAAACTTTTTAGTTTAATGTAATCAAAATTATTTATTTTACATTTTGTAATTTTTTTCTAACTTTGCTTGTTTAAAATCTTTCCTTTCCCAGAGATCTGACAAGTATACTATTCTGTGATCACCTAATTTACTTAGTTTCCTTCTTTATATTCAAGTCATTCACTCATTCTAAATTTATCTTGGTATAGAGTGTGAGATGCTGAGCTAGACCCAATCTCTCCCATATTGTTTTCCAATTTTTCCAACAGTTTTTGTCAAATAGTGGATTTTCCTCCCAAAAGTTGGACTCTTAGAGTTTATCATATGCTGTCTTGCGAGGTCGCTTACCCCAAGTCTATTCCACTCATCCTCCCTTCTATCTCTTCGCCAGTACCATATTGTTTTGATGACTACCTATTGCTTTATAGTACAGTTTAAGATCTGGTACTGCTAGGCCACCTTCCTTCATATTTTTTTCATTATTTCCCCTGATATTCTTGGTCTTTTGTTCTTCCAAATGAACTTTGTTACAGTTTTTCTAATTCAGTAAAAAAGTTTTTTAGTAGTTTGACAGGTATAGCACTAAATAAGTAAATTAATTTGGGTAGAATGGTCATTTTTTATTATGTTAGCTAGTCCTACCCATGAGCAATCTATGTTTATCCAATTGTTTAGATCTAGCTTTAATTGTGTGGGAAGGGTTTCATTGTTGTGTTTGTTTAATTCCTGTGTTTGTCTTAGCAGATAGATTCCTAAGTATTTTATATTGTCTAGGGTAATTTTAAATGGAATTTCTCTAACTCTTACTGCTGCAATGTGTTGGAAATATATAGAAATGATGATGATTTATGTGCATTTATTTTGTATCCTGCAACTTTGCTAAAGTTGTTGATCATTTCCATTAACTTTTTAGTTGATTCTCTAGGATTTTTTAAGCAGACCATCATATCATCTGCAAAGAGTGATGTCTCCTCACAGCCTATTTTAAAACCTTCAATTTCTTTTTCTTCTCTAATTGCTACTGCTAGTGTTTCTAGTATAATGTTAAATAATAGACGTGACAATGGGCATCCTTGTTTTACTCCTGATCTTATTGGGAAGGCTTCTAATTTATCCCCCTTACAGATTATGTTTGTTGATGGTTTTAGATATATACCATTTATTATTTTTATTAAAGGCCTTTCTATTCCTATACTTTCTAGTGTTTTCAGTAGGAATGGATGTTGTATTTTGTCAAAGGCTTTTTCAGAATCTATTGAGATAATTGTGATTTTTGTCGGTTTGCTTGTTGATATGGTCATTTATGTGAATGGTTTTCCTAATATTGAACTATCCTTGCATTCCTGGTATAAATGCCACCTGATCATAATGAATAACCCTCATGATCACTTGCTGGAGTCTTTTTGCTAGTATTCTGTTTAAGATCTTTGTAGAGATGAAAGAAAGGACCCCACAATAGGGTGCAGTATCAAAGGTACATGGGATTTCGGCTCTTCCACACTATAAGTGGGGGAAAAATAGCTCCCATCAAAACGTGAGCAAATCAACCCTCCCCCAACCCACCCACTGTACCAGAGTCAGAGGCTACACTCCAGAGTTAGAGCCAGCAGGGGCACAAAAATCTAGCCCCTAGGCAGCTAGCTGGCACTACCAGGAGCTTGCCCCTGAGACCAGCAAGACCTGAGACCCCAGGAGGCTGGAAAACTCAGACCTTGGACATTGGAGTGGGGCTAAGAGAGGCAGCAGCAGCACCCAGCTCACTCAGACTCAGGGGAAACCCCAGGTAGAGGAGCAAACCTGGGCCAAGTTCTGGGCTCTGCACAGCTGGCTAGGAACACAGAAGCTCAACCTTGAAAACAGCTAGACCAGAGAACCCAGAAGGCTGGAAAACTAAGACTTTGGACACGAGAGTAGGGCTAAGAGAGACAGCAGCCTCATCCAGCATGCTCAGACTCAGGGGAAAATCTCAGGTGGAGGGGCAAGTGTGGGCCAAGTCCCAAGCTCTGGGCAGCTGGCTAGAAACATGGGGCCTCGACCCTGAAAACAGTTAGACCAGAGACCCCAGGAGGGTCCCCAGAGAAGCCAAGAGACTCACAAAGTAGCCTCAGGCAAAAAACTGCTCCCTGACTCCATAGAAAGAGAATCAGATTGCCTTACTCAGCCTTATGGCAGATAAAACATAATGATGCCAATCAAAGTCAATCAAGAAATAAACAAGAAGACCAAGAAAAAAGCTCAAACACTTGATAACTTCTGCACAGAAAAAACCCAGAAAGCAGAGGAGGACAAACAATTAAAGACATCCAAACCTTCCCCCAAAAATGAAAATGGGTCACAAGATCCTGAAGAGTTCAAATCTGAGATTATGAGAAAGATGGAAGAGATCTGGCAAGAAAATAATAGTTTAAAAGGCAGAATTTCGCAATTGGAAAGTGAGGCTCAAAAATCAAATGAATTGATAAGCAGACTGAAGACCAGAAATGACCAGCTGGGAGCCTTGAAGAACCAGATAGACCAGATTAAAAAGGAAAACCAGTCTCTAAAGGCTAGAATTTGGCTATCAGAAGCCAATGATCTCTCAAGACAGCAAGAACATACAAAGCAAAGTCAAAAGACTGATAAAATAGAAGGAAACATAAAATAACCTCACTGAGAAATTGACAGATCAAGAAAACAGGCCTAGAAGAGACAATCTGAGAATCAATGGTCTTCCTGAAAAACCAGAAATTAACAGAAATTTGGACTCCAAACTAAAAGAAATTATTCAGCAAAACTGCCCTGAAGTTCTACAACAAGAGGGCAATATAGACATTGAAAGGATCCATAGATCACCCTCTACACTAGACCCTGAAAAGACAACCGCCAGGAATATAATAGCTAAATTCAAGAGCTTCCACGTAAAAAGAAAAAAATATTACAAGAAGCCAGAAAGAGACAATTCAGATATCAAGGGGCACCAATCAGGATCACACAGGACCTGGAAGCCTCCACACTAAAAGACCACAAGGCTTGGAATATGATATTAAGAAACCCAACCAAAAGAACTGGGTCTACAACCAAGGATCACCTACACATGAAAACTGACTTCCAGGGGAAAGTATGGGCATTCAACCAGATGGAAGATTTCCAAGTATTTGCACAGAAAAGACCAGGACTAAATGCAAATTCAATATCCAACCACAAAAACCAAGAGAAACCTGAAAAGGTAAATAAGAAACAGAGGGGAAAGAAAGAAAATTCTTATTCTTAAATTTATCCTTTTAAGGGCCTTAATAAGAACAAATTATTTGTATTCCTATATGGAGAAATGTTATGTGAAATTTTCAAAAACTGTATTCACTATTACAATAATTAGAAGAATTATTCATAGGGAGAGGTTGGAACACTAAATGGTCTAAGATGAGACGGAGCAGGGGAAAAAAGAGGGAGGGTAAATAGTAGATGGCATCAAGAGAAACTTGAATGAATAAGAAAAATAGGATATTCTATACCACACAAAGAGAGCATGGGAATGGGAGGGGATCAATACTATTATAAAAAGGAGAGGAAAAGAGAATTAAGAGGTAATATTTAAACCTTACTCCCAGTGGAATTAACCCTGATAGGGAAGAGTAGCTATATCCACTGGGATAAAAAATTCTATCTAACCCTATTGAGAAAGTCAGAAGGGTATCAACCAAGGGGAGTGGGGAGGTCAAAAAGGGAGGGGAGGAGAAGAGGGAGGGAATTCATTAGGCCTTAAAAAATAAAAAGAGGGGAATAATAAGGGAGGGGTGGAAAGGGAAGTAAATCAAAGGAGGGGACAAGGGGGAATGGTCTAAAACAAACCACTGGTTTAAAAGGAAATAGTGTAAGAAGGAGGGAAGAACTAGGAGAGGATACCAAAATGTTGGGGAATACACAACTGATAATTGTAACTCTGACTGTGAATGGGATGAACTCACCCATAAAACGGAAGCAAATAGCAGAGTGGATTAGAAACCAAAATCCTACCATATGTTGTCTACAAGAAACACATATGAGGTAGGTGGACATACACAGGTTTTTAAGGTGAAGGGCTGGAGCAAAATCTTTTGGGCTTCGAATGAGAAAAAGAAGGCAGGAGTGGCAATTATGATTTCTGACAGAGCCAAAGTAAAAATAGATTTGGTTAAAAGAGATAGGGAAGGTAATTACATCCTGTTAAAAGGCAGTATAGACAATGAGGAAATAACAGTGCTCAATGTATATGCACCAAACAGTAAATTCCTAAAGGAGAAACTGGCAGAGCTCAAGAAGGAAATAGATAGTAAAACCATACTAGTGGGAGATCTAAATATTCCTCTTTCAGATTTAGATAAATCAAACCAAAAAATAAATAAGAAAGAGATAAGAAATAAGAGAGGTAAATGAAATCCTAGAAAAATTAGATTTAATAAATAAGTGGAGAAAAATAAATAGGGACAAAAAGGAATACACTTTCTTTTCAGCTGCACATGGTACATTCACAAAGATTAACCATGTAATAGGGCATAGAAACATTGCAAACAAATGCAAAAGAGCAGAAATAATAAATGTAACCTTCTCAGATCATAATGCAATGAAAATAATAATTAGTAAGGGCACATGGAAAAGCAAATCAAAAACTAATTGGAAATTAAATAATATGATTCTCCAAAACCAGTTAATTAAAGAAGAAATCATAGAAACAATCAATAATTTCATTGAAGAGAGTGACAATGATGAAACATCCTACACCAAACTCTGTGGGATGCAGCCAAGGCAGTACTCAGGGGGAAATTTATATCCTTGAATGCATATATTAACAAATTAGAGAAGGCAAAGATCAATGAACTGGACATGCAAATTAAAAAAGGAGAAAGGGAACAAATTAAAAATCCCCAGCTAAATACCAAATTGGAGATTATAAAAATTAAAGTAGAAATCAATAAAATTGAAAGTAAAAGAGCTATTAAATTGATAAATAAGACTAGAAGCTGGTACTTTGAAAAAAACAGATAAAATAGACAAAGTACTGGTAAATCTAATTAAAAAAGGAAATAAGAAAACCAAATAATCAGTATTAAAGATGAAAAGTGAGACCTCACCTCTAATGAAGATGAAATCAAGGCAATCATTAAAAACTATTTTGCACAATTATATGGCAATAAATATAGCCATCTAGGTGAGATGGATGAATATTTACAAAAATATAAATTGCCTAGATTAACAGTAGAAGAAATAGAATACTTAAATAACCCCATATCAGAAAAAGATACTGAACAAGCCATCAAAGAACTCCCTAAGAAAAAATCCCCAGGACCAGATTCACAAGTGAATTCTATCAAACCTTTAAAGAACAATTAATTCCAATACTATACAAACTATTTGACATAATAAGTAAAGAAGGAGTTCTTCTATCAAACTCCTTTTATGATACAAATATGGTACTGATCCCAAAGCCAGGTAGATCAAAAACAGAGAAAGAAAACTACAGACCAATTTCCTTAATGAACATAGATACAAAAATCTTAAACAGAATACTAGCAAAGAGACTCCAGCAAGTGATCACGAGGGTTATTCATTATGATCAGGTAGGATTTATACCAGGAATGCAAGGATGGTTCAACATCAGGAAAACCATTCACATAATTGACCATATAAACAAGCAAACCAACAAAAACCACATGAATATCTCAATAGATGCTGGAAAAGCCTTTGACAAAAGACAACATCCATTCCTATTGAAAATGCTAGAAAGTATAGAAATAGAAGGACCTTTCCTAAAAATAATAAACAGTATATACCTAAAACCATTAACAAACATCATATGCAATGGGGATAAATTAGAAGCCTTCCCAATAAGATCAGGTGTGAAAAAAGGGATGCCCATTATCAACTCTATTATTTAACATCATACTAGAAACACTAGCAGTAGCAATTAGAGAAGAAAAAGAAATTGAAGGTATTAAAATAGGCAATGAGGAGACTAAGCTATCACTCTTTGCAGATGATATGATGGTCTACTTAAAAAATCCTACAGAATCACCTAAAAAGCTAATAGAAATAATCAACAACTTTAGCAAAGTTGCAGGATACAAAATAAATGCACATAAATCATCAGCATTTCTATATATCTCCAACACATCACAGCAGCAAGAGGTAGAAAGAGAAACACCATTTAAAATCACCCTAGACAATATAAAATACTTAGTAATCTATTCTGACAGAGGTCTAATTACTCAAATATACAAGGAGCTAAAACAATTGTATAAAAAATCAAGCTATTCCCCAATTGATAAATGGGCAAGGGACATGAATAGGCAGTTTTCAGATAAAGAAATCAAAACTATCAATAAGCACATGAGAAAGTGTTCTAAATCTCTAATAATTATACAGAGGAATTACATGAACACAACTACAAAACACTTTCCAAACAATTAAAACTAGATCTAAACAATTGGAAAAACATAGATTACTCATGGGTAGGATGAGCTAACATGATAAAAATGACCATTCTACTCAAATTAATTTACCTATTTAGTGCCATGCCTGTCAAACTACCAAAAAACGTTTTTACTGAATTAGAAAAAACTATAACAAAGTTCATTTGGAAGAACAAAAGATCAAGAATATCAAGGGAAATAATAAAAAAAAGTGAAGGAAGGTGGCCTAGCAGTACCAGATATTAAACTATACTATAAAGCCATGGTCATCAAAACGATATGGTACTGGCTAAGAGACAGAAGGGAGGATCAGTGGCATAGACTTGAGGTAAGTGACATCAGCAAGACAGTGTATAATAAACACAAAGAGCCCAACTTTGGGGACAAAAATCCACTATTTTACAAAAACTGTTGGGAAAATTGGAAAACAATATGGGAGAGATTAGGTTTAGATCAACATCTCACACCCTATACCAAGATAAATTCAGAAGAGATGAATAACTTGAATATAAAGAAAGAAACTATAAGAAAATTAGGTGAACATAGAATAGTATACCTCTCAGTTCTATGGGAAAGGGAAGATTTTAAAACCAAGCAAGAGTTAGAAAAAATTACAAAATGTAAAATAAATAATTTTGATTATATTAAATTAAAAAGGTTTTGTACAAACAAAAACAATGCAACCAAAATCAGAAGGGAAACAACAAACTGGGAAAAAATCTTTATAGCAAAAAACTCTGACAGAGGTCTAATCACTCAAATATATAAGGAGCTAAAATAATTGTATAAAAAAATCAAGCTATTCCCCAATTGATAAATGGGCAAGGGACTTGAATAGGCAATTTTCAGATAAAGAAATCAAAAGTATCAATAAGCACATGAGAAAGTGTTCTAAATCTCTAATAATTAGAGAAATGCAAATCAAAGCAACTCTGAGATATCACCTCACACCTAGCAGATTGGCTAAAATGACAGAAGGGGAGAGTAATGAATGCTGTAGGGGATGTGGCAAAATTGGGACATTAATGCATTGCTGGTGGAGTTGTGAACTGATCTAACCATTCTGGATGGCAATTTGGAACTATGCTCAAAGGGCTATAAAAGAATGCCTGCCCTTTGATCCAGCCATACCATTGTTGGGTTTGTACCCCAAAAAGATGATAGATAAACAAACTTGTACAAAAATATTTATAGCCACACTTTTTGTGGTGGCAAAAAACTGGAAAATAAGGGTATGCCCTCCAATTGGGGAACGGCTGAACAAATTGTGGTATATGTTGGTGATGGAATACTATTGTGCTCAAAGGAATAATAAACTGGAGGAATTCCATGTGAACTAGAAAGACCTCTAGGAATTGATGCAGAGTGAAAGGAGCAGAGCCAGAAGAACATTGTATACAGAGACTGATAAACTGTGGTAAAATCTAATGTAATGGACTTCTGTACTGGTAGCAATGCAATGACCCAGGACAATTCTAAGGGATTTATGGAAAAGAACACTACCTACATTAAGAGGAAGAACTGCAGGAGTGGAAACACAGAAGAAAAACAACCGCTTGGACACATGGGTTGATGTGGGCATGGTTGGGGATGTAGACACTAAACGACCACACCAATGTAACTATCAATAATATGTAAATAAGTCTTGATTGATCACACATGTTAAAACCAGTGGAAATGCGCATTGGATATGGGAGGGGAGTGAAGTGGAGTGAAGGGGGGGTGAAGAGGAAATAAAAACAAGAGTCATGTAACCATGGAAAATGTTTCTAAAAAAATAAAAATAAAAATAAATAAATTTTAAAAAAACATCTTTGCATCTATGTTCATTAAGGAGATTGGTCTGTAGTTTTCTCTCTGTTTTTGTTCTAACTGGCTTTGGGATCAGTACCATATTTGTGTTATAAAAGGAGTTTGGTAGAACTTCTTTGCTTATTATGTCAAATAATTTGTATAGTATTGGGATTAGTTGTTCTTTGAAGGTTTGATAGAATTCACTTGTGAATCCAATTGGTCCTAGGGATTTTTTCTTAGGAAGTTCTTTGATAGCTTGTTCAATTTCTCTTTCTGATATGGGATTATTTAAACATGGAGATATGTATCATTTCATAATATATGTATAACCTATATCATATTCCCTGGTTTTTTTTTTTAGAAAGAAGAGGAGGTGGAAAGAGAGAGCATAGTTTGCAAAATGTCAGAAAATGAATATTTAAAATTGTAGCAACATGTAATCTGGAAAATATTTTTTTAAGAATGTAATTCAATTTAAAGAACAGAAAGGGACCAGGTTATAAAGAACTTTAAATGTCAGAGGACTTCAGATTTGATCCTTGAGGTAGCAAGGGAACTACAAGAGTTTATTGAGCAGGGAAGTGATACGATTATGCTTTACAAATATTAATTTGGCAACTGAGTAGAGAATGGTTTGGAATGGGAAAAGACTTAAGTCAGAGAAAACAATTAAGAGGCTACTTCAATAATACAAATGAGATGTGAAGAAGGGAAGGGGTGTATTTGGCTTTGAGAGTGGAAAGAAAGGGATGTACACTAAAGAAATTACAGAGATTTTTTTTATTGTTCAGTCATTCAGCCATGTCAAACTCTTCATGGCCCTTTTTGGGGTTTTTAGCAAAAATACTGGAGCAGTTTGCCATTTCCTTCACCAATTACAAAGAAAAAAAACAAAGCAATTGGATATGTGGGATGACCTCTAAAAAGGAAGCAAAGATGACACTGAGATTGTGAAACTGGGAGATCAAGAGGATGGTAATGTCTTCAACAACAGGAAACTTAAGAAGAGGAAGTAGGAAAATATAGGAGGAAAAAATATTGAGTTGTTTTAAGATGTGTTGAACTAAGATTTCTATAGAATATCTCATACAAAATGCCCAACAGGCAGTTAGTGATGCCAGAAATAAAGACGAGGACTGGATGTATATATCTGGTTATCAACTATTTAGAGATGTTCATTAAAATGGTGCTCACAAAATCACCATTAGAGAGTTTATAGAAAGAAAATATAAGAGCAACCAGAAGACAGCTTTTGAGTAACACTCATAATTAGTGGTGTTGTGAGAAAGTTTATTGAGTTATTATTTAGGAGACCTAGCAAGAAGGGCTAGAGAATTCTAAATGGAATGGAGAAGCAGGAAGTGTGGCCTCTCTCTCTGAGACGGACTCCATGGTGGTTGGAACAAGTTGTAACTGACCCTGGGAGACCTCAGAGGAAGTGGAGTTTGTACCCCGATTCCCTGGGATCCTGAAGGAAGATTGTCATCTACTTGTGGGAGATTTTTGGTAGAGACTATTAATCCCAACCTGAGTTGCAGGTTAACTTGGGCTGAGTTAGCTCCCAGAATCTACCCACCTGAAGAAGTACAAATAGTGGTCCTGGAAGAGCTGCAATATCGCTGGAGTGTGTCAGGACTCTGCTGTGAGGATACCCACTTCAGTCCTGCTATTCTTTGGGCCCTGTCCTGCTTTAGGCTTAGTTCAGTGTAGATAAGTCCCTCCCCTGACCCTGTGGTTTGCCCATAGTCTGGAAGTGTAGAAGCCCCTATTCCCATCCTTTAGACCATAGTTCCTTTAATTAAATTTGTTACAAACTTTTGTCATTTGCTTGCTGGTTTTCACAGACCCCTTGTCTAGGAGAAGCAGGGCGACAGTTGGGGTCTAACTCACTTCTGTCTACAGTTTTTTCCCTTAACAGTTAAACCCAGTTTCCATAACTTGTTAAGTCCCCACCTGTCCATTCCTGTCTACTACTCACCCTTCTGAACCCACATATAATATTTAAGTTAACTTCCCTGGTTTTCCCCATAAGAGTGGGAATGATTGATACAAAAAAAAATCAAAATGAAAGCAGTCACAAGTATGAGAACTAAAAAAAAGTCATCATTAAAACCCAGAGTAGAAAAAATATCCAGGAGCAGAAGGCAGCATGATCCAGTAGAAACAGGTCTGCTTCTGGAGGCCTGGTTTCTAATCTCATCCATGACATTTACTACCTTTGTGACCTTGAGTAAGCCTCAACCTCCCAGTGCCTCAGTTTCTTCATCCAATTAGAATTCCATCAAAATTTCTCACTCCAAAGTTATTAATGATTTTATTTGCCAAATCCAAAGGCCTTTTCTGTCTTCATTCTCCTTGACCTCTCTGCAGCCTTTGATACTGTGTGGTAACTCTCTCCTCCTTGATATTCTTTTCTCTCTAGGTTCTTGAGACACTACTCTCTCTCAGTTTTCCTAATGCTACTACTTCTCTGTATCCTTTGCTGGATCCACCTCCAGATCATGCTTTAACCATAGGTATCTCTCAGGATTTGATCCTGGATCTCTTTTCTTCTCTTTAAATACTTCACTTGATGATCTCTCATAAATTCTCATTAATTACCATCTTTATGCTGATAATTCTCAATCTACCTATTGCTGCCTCAGTCTCTCTGCTAACCTCTAATCTCACCCAAATGTTTTTCAGTCATCTCAAACTTAATATGTCCAAAATTATTCTTTCCCCTTAACGTCTTTCCCATTCCTACCTTCCTTATTACTGTAGAAAGTAACAACATTTCTTCCCAGTCTCTCAATCTCACAGGCAAGGAGTCATCCTGAACTTTTCATCTTTTCTCACCCCCCATATCTAATCTGTTGCCAACACCTGTTAATTTCAACTTTTCAACATCTTTCATATATGCCCACACCCTCCCTTCACTGACACTGCCACCACTCTAGTGAGGGCTCTCATTATCTTGCCTTGATTATTTCGAAAGTATGCTTGTAGGTCTGCTTGCCTCAAGTGTCACTCTATTCCATTCCATCCTCTACTCAGCCACTAAAATGATTTCATTAAGATGAGATGTGATCATGTCACCCCTTTACTCAATAAACTCTAGTAGATCAAAACTGTCACCAGAATCACCTCCAGAATTCTGATTGGCATTCAAAGTCCTTTATAACCCAGCCCCCTCCAACTTTCCCAGGCCTTTTATGCCTTACTTCCCAAAAGGTATTCTTTAATCCAGTGAAGTCCTAGCTGTTCCACAAACAAAACATTCCATCTCTTGACTCTAGGCATTCCCTCTGGCTCTCCCTCATACCTAAATGTTCTCCTTCATCCATTCCAACTACTGATCTCCCAAGCTTCCTTTAAGTCCTAACTAAAATCCCACCTCTTACAGAAAGCTTTCTCCTTTTCATTCCAGTTCCTTCCTCTGTTAATAAGGTCAGAAGCCAGATCACAGAAGGCTTAGAAAAGAATGAGAAGGAAGGAAGGAAAGAAAAATTGATTGGAGAAGACTTTTTGAAGAAGTTTAGATGAAAAGAAGAAACATGTAGGAAAATAGCTAGTGGACATGATAGGATCTAATTAAGGTTTTTGATGTTGCTTTTAAGGATATGAGAGATTTGGTTGTGTTTCTAGACAACAGTGAAGGAGCCAGTAGATAGTGAAAGTAAAAGATTAGAGAATGTAACAGCAGCACTTACTGACAGTGTGAAGATAAAATAAAATTCAGCCTTTCCCTCATAGACTTATGTGGGAGGCCAATAAGAGAAACAGAGTCTTAAATAGATGAACATCTGAGACTCCTCTTTTGACTCCTTTTCAAGATCCACACCTTTTCTTAATAACATCATAGGTCCCATTGGAAAGCTTTAAACAAACCAGCAGTTACTGGGTTAACAATTCCTCTACAAGAAAATTAAGATCCATGAACTCTAAGAATATTCCTAAGTCAGCCAAGGTCAGAGCTAGACAAAACTTCATCCATCCAGGTGCAGTTCTCCCTATAAAAAATACAAGACTCAATTCATTTATGATATCTATAGAATATAGTTACGATTCTCAGAATTTGCTTGCTGATATCCAGGCGGCTAGAATTCGGCCTTGGACCCTGTTCTATCTTTACTTTGAAGCCTCCAAGGATTTTCTTTTGTGTGATTTGTAACCATGAGCTGTAAGTTTTTCTTTGTGTTCTTTGTGTGAAATGAGTCTTGAAATATATATATATATATATACATATATATATATAAATATAATAAACTCCATGCTCCTGGAGCCAGAGCTGGAAGCATGAAGTAAAAGACATTTCCCTTGTCCTGTCCTTATTTCCTTATCAACTAAACTGTCCTTATCAGAGATGATAAAGAGATCTCCACAGACTTACAATTTAGTGGTAGGATGTAACAGAATAGCTATATGACAAAATAGAATATATGTGCTAAGAGAAATTCAAATATACACAAAAGAAATTCTTTGAGAGAGCAGATGAGGGAAAGGAGGTTTCTAAATGAAAGAATGAGAAAAGGTTTCATGGAAGCAATCACATTTGATATGGACCTTGAAAGACAGGCAAACTTTCACTACCCAGATATATTATGGGAAGGTAATAAGAAAGAGGTAGACTCCTCTATCTTTGCCAAACAATTCTAGGGATAATATAGAATAGTGATGGGCAATCTTTTGAGCTTGGTGTGTCAAAATTTGTGAAATAAACAAGCATAACTCGTGTGGTGTGTCACTTCAAGAAAAAAAACCATAATTTTACGATATTTATAGTTAAAATAACAAAAATGTATAATTGTAATATATAACTGTATTTAATAAAGCAAAAATAGGTAAATTAATATAGGCAGAATTGTCATCTAAAGTGCACAGAGTATCTACACTACTCTACAGCAAATGTTTCGTTCTCAGCATGCAGCCCCATACTTCTCTGTATGCAGCCACTGCATGTGGCCACGTGTCATCAAAAATGGCTACGTGTGTCAGTGCTGATACACATGTCATAGGTTTGCCATCACTGATATAGAATATGCTTAGGCCAGCATGTATAGCTGCCTTGGATATTTCACGTTGCTAATTCCTGACACAGCAAGTGACAAAGAAGGGGAATATCTTTGTCCTGAATGATAAATTAACTTTGTATTAGGGAAAGGAAAAGAACCACCTTTGAAGGGTCATTAGCTGAGTGACCTCAGGAGCTATACACCATTCTTTCATGCTTATTAGGTCTCATCTTGTTTAACATACTCTTTGTACAGACCTGTTAAAAGCTTTCATCTCCTAGCTTTACTGGCTTCCTTCAAATCACAGGGGGAAATCCCACCTTTCTCCAAGAAGTCTTCCAGAATTCTCTAGTACCTTCCCATTGTGATTATCTCCAATTTATCCTGTACATACCTTATTTGTATAGTTTATATTCTGTCACCTTCATCATACTGTGAGCTCTTTGAAAGCTGAGACTAATTTTTGCCTTTGTAGTCTTGGCTCTTAACACAGAGCTTGCCATATAACAGGTACCGTAAATTATTCCTTCATCCTTATCCCTACCCACTCCAACCCATCCTCCTTGAAGTAATCCTCCTTTAAGGGAAAAACTCTGATTAGTCAAAGGCAGAAATCTGCAGCTTTGAAGAAAGACATCAAGCTGGCTGTGGAAAAATATTATGAAAAACAATTTGGAACCATGCTTGAAAAATGACTACATTGTTCATATCTTTTAACCCAAACATGAAGTCAAGGGAAGTATCAAATACACACAATACACACTCTACATTCTAATACTTTTTGTAATAGCAAAAAACTTAATACATTGGATGCCCGTCAACTGAGAAATTGTTAGATGGGCTGTCAAGTATGAATGAAGTGGAGTATAAATTCAGAGAAATTAGGGAAGATTTTATGACTAGTGTAAAGTGAACAACAGAGGAGAACTGCAATAATGTGAAGAAATATAACAATAAAAGATAGGAAAACTCAGTCACACAGTAATTGACCTTTGGTCATCAAACATTCCCTACACTCAAAGTGGTGATGAACTACTTATAGGAAATAAGAGACAAATTGCCAGACTTGGTCTATAAATTGGTTTGTTTGTAACTTCAGTGTTCTGTAGGGAAAGCATAATTAGGAAACTATCTGGGGAAAGGGAGGGAACTACCAATAAAATCTGTAAGTACATGATCCATCACACTGGAGATGCCATTCTTATGATGCACATAGGAAGGCATTGCAATGGCTACCAAAGCAGGGAACATTGACAGAAAGTAAGTTCTGGGATTACTGGCATGTTAGACAGAATGTCATCATAACAAAGGAATAGAGATCATTCTGTGGGAAAAGGGAAGCAGTCCTGTGGATACATCAACCTGAGTACCAAATAGTACAGCTAGGAAAGAGGGGAAAAGGAAAAACTGACAGAGCATTCATTAAGCACTTAAAAGGTGCAAGGCACTGTGCTAAGCAGAGAAGATACAATTACTAGCAAGCAAAACAATCTCTGCCAACATCCAGGAAGTGCATGGAGGCTTGGGTCCTGTCAAGATGAGGGGCAAGTTCGACTATCAGGACAGGGGAGTCAGGGATAGAGTCCAAGGTTCTGGAGAGAAGGGCATGAGTAATAATAGGTGGAGAATAGGTAGCATGTAGAAGAGAGGTAGCTGGAAAATAGAAAAGGAGTCTAGCACCAAAACTAAGCTTGCTAGAGGAAGAAAAGCTGTCCTTGGTCAGTGGGCAAAGACAAACCTGATTTCTTATAAAAAACTAACTGAAATAACTAAACCCAAAATAAAAAGTGTAGATAGACCTTTAGATCTCTAATATCAAAGAAAATGAAAATTTTAAGTTGAATGTATAATAATTATAATATTAGATATGGATACCATATAAATCACCTTTATAAATTTTAAGAGTTCAAAGAGTAATAAACAAAGCTATAAGAAACCAAAATAGAGTATGTATAATCCAGACTGCATTGCTTATAAACTCCAGGATTGGGGGGGAGGGGAGAAGGGAGACAATTTGGACCACATAACTTCAGAAAATTTACATGGAAATATATTATTACATGTAATTTGTGAAAAGAGAGAGAGAGAAAGAGAGAGAGAGAGAGAGGAAGGAAGGAAGGAAGGAAGGAAGGAAGGAAGGAAGGAAGGAAGGAAGACCAAAATAGAAATCTGTTAATGGCAGGTTTTACTTAAACATTAATAGATAGTGATAACAGTGTTATTAGGTAGTTATTAAGGTCCCATAAAACTGTGCATTTGCATTTTGAAATCACTTCAACTAAACCCTCAAACTTACAAAAGTTACCTCCAACTATTTACCAGCTACTGTTACTAATAGTTACTCTAGAAGGCTCCATTAGAAATTCCCAAGTCTTAAATTCCTTGGTGGCAAGCACTGAATCTTACTCTTATCTTCTACAATGGTGGGTATTCAATCAATATTACAGCATAAAAAAAAAAAAAAAAACTAAAAGCTAGAGAAAGGGAAGAGACACTGTCAGTGAATTACAAAATAAATAGTCAAGTTCCCTTTACTCTCCTCTCCCTACCCCACAACTGAAACCACCCAACCTAGTTGCTTACATCAGATGTTACCTCCTCCTGGAAGCCTTTCCTAATTCCCTCCCAGTTATTAGTGCTCTTCCTTTCCGAAAGGACCTCATCTTTAAAGGCTCTTGGAGAATAAGGACTTCTTAGCTACCAATCCCAGTACCTGTGCACATAGGTATTTAATAAATGAATAAAAGGGTTTTTATTAACCTCTAAATGCACCAAATACAATGATGAAAATAGAAAATCAGGCCATTACCTTGTCTCAAAGAGCACTTATGAGAAGACAACACAGAGAAGAGGGCTCAACTGAAAGAATAGATAGGTCCAGTGATCCTTAAAATGCAAGGTCATTAGCATGCCATTTGGATTGTTGAGAAGGTGTGAATTCCTAGATTATAGGAACTATTCTCATTATTTCATTTGTATTCCCAACATTTGGAAATGGGAATTTATTAAACACATAATTTGTGCTTAATAAATGTCTTTTCTTTTTATTTAAAGGCATCATGGTAGATATTAGAAGTCCCTTGGCCTCAAAGAGTTTACATTCTACTAAGAGAATTCAAAATGTAGAAAAGTAAACCATTATGTTGCTGTTGGAGAAAGAAAGGGCATTAATAACTGAAGAAACGAGAGAAGTCTTCATGGAAAAAGTGGCAATTGAGTCTATGCATAAATCAGAGAATCTAAGAAACCGTGATAAAAAATGGAATGGATACATAAGGGGACACTTAAACTAATGCACAGTAATGAGATGGCATGTCAAATATAGGGAAAATTCATAATACAGTTTGGCCAGAATGGAAAATACATGAAGGAAATTCATGTCATGTGAAAAAAATGGTCAAAACTGGAGCCACATTGTAGCTGATTGTTAGTGATATATTACCCTAGAGGCAACAGGGAGTCACTGGTAGTTTTTGAGCAATGAAGTGACAAGATCAGAGTTGTCTGTGCCTTACAAAGGTGATTTTGTCAACTACTCATCTGGGGATTAGAGAGGGAAGAAATACAGGGACCCCAGAAAGAAATCCATTACAATAGTCTAAGTGAGAGGTAATAAGGGCCTTTCTCTGGCATCCAGGCCCTTCTTATATTTCACAAAGTCTAGAATGAAAGTGGAAATAAGGGAATGGATGGTGGTAACATTAAGAAAAAGTACTTAACAAATAATTGGAAATGGTGGATAATGGAGAATCAAGAATCAAGAATGACTCATGAATCTTCAGAATGTGGCAGCTAGAAATAGAAAGGACCCCTAAACAAAAAAAGGAAAGTTTATAGTATGAGAGGTTTAATGGAGGAACAAGATGAATTAATTCAGTTTTAGATGTGTTGAATTTAATTTTGCTGGGAGAAAGTTACATTGCTTACATTTACTGTAGTTTAAGTCTTTATTCTTTATAAGCAGTTGAATTCCAAGTTCTGAGTATTTAGTGGTTTTTTACTTATATAGGCCTAATATTAAGTATCTCTATACCTAAATAAACATTTTATTTGCCAAGGCAAATTTCTCCTTCATATTTTCTCCAAAAAAAATCTGCTACATGAGAACATTATGCAATTACAATATGTTGTAAAGATGCCTAAATAACTTAGCTTCTACTATTGCTTATATTATTTGATGAAGGAGATATAATCCTTGAAACAAACATTCACAGCTAGTGCTTATAGTCTGGTCAAGCTACAAACATGAAATTAGTTAGCCTAAGTACACCAAAAGGACAATCTAGTAGAAATGTTTAGCAGATAGTTTGACATAGGAACTGGAGGAGTTCAGGACAGAAATTAGAGCTATACTTATAAAATATAATAATCCATATAGAGTATATCATAGGAAATTGTAGTCAAAGAAAAGAGCCCAAGATTACAGCTGTGAAGAACCTTCACAACTGGTGCATGAGACTGGACGGTAATCCAACAAAAGAAATTAAAAATGTGTCACACAGATAGGAAAACCAGGAAAGTGTCAAGTAAGCCTCAATAGTATCTAAGGAGAAAAATAAAGACTGAGAAAAGACTACTGGATTAAGCAGTCAGGAGATCACAGCAATTTTGAATTATATAGAGAGACATTAAATTGCTCAAAAGTCTTTGACCCAGCAATGTCCCTTTGAGATATATGTCCCAAAGAATTCGAAATCAGAAGGTAAGGACCCATATTTGCAAAAATTTTCTTAACAGCTACAATTTTGTTGTGGCAAATGCCTAACAATTGGAGAATGGTAAATAAAAGCTAGTGTACAAATGTAATGGTATATGATTGAGTAGTAGGAAATGACAAGAGACAGATTCAGAGAAACTTCACTAGACCTTTATAAAATGATAAAATAAAAGTGAGTCAAATTAGAACAATTTTTAAAATGACAATGAAGAAAAGGAAAATAACTTTGAGAGTTTTCAGAATTCTAATCAATGCCGTGACTAATCACAATATAAATAAAGTCTGAAGTACATCTCCCATCTCTAATGCAATATACATTTTCAAATATGGCCAATGTGTTGTTTTGACAATTCTTAACTTGTGAATTTACCTATTACTATAAAGAGTTCTACAATCCTCCCAGTCACCATGCTCTTACTTTTTGTTAACCCTAATTTTCTCTTTCTTTCCTCATTGCTTGGTCTCCTTGCCTCAAATCTCTCCCCCTCAAGTCCATCTTCCGCTCAGCTGGAAATTCCTCACTCATTGGAAAGCACATTATCTGACCATGTCACCCCCTATTCAATAAAATCCTGGATAACTCCTTCTTACCTCTGGGATCAAAGATAAGATTCTATTTGGCTTTTAAAGTCCATAACAAGGAAGGCCCTTCCTTCTTTCCTGTCTTCTTTCACCTTACTCCCCCCTCCACATACTCCACAATTCTGTGACATTGGCCTCCATGCTATGCCTCCACAAGTCATTCATATCCCTCCTCAGAGAACTCATTGGCTGTTTCCCACACCCAGGACTCTCTCCTCCCTCATTTCAACTTCCTGGTCTCCTTTCAATATCAGCTAAAATCCCACCTTCTGCAAGAAATCTTTCCCAGCTCCCCTTTGGATTAGTATCTTATCAGCGAGATTATTTCTAATTTATCCTTTATGTATCTTGCTTGTACATAGTTGTTTGTGTGGTAGTCTCTCCTACTAGAAGGTGAGTTAATTTGAGATCAGGGACTTGGGGTGGTATTGTTGTTGTTGTGTTTTGTCTTTCTTTGTATTCCTAGCACTTAGTACAGTGACTGGTACAGGATAGGTGATTAATAAATGTTTATTGACTTGCTAAATTGTGCAAGTAATAGAATAATACAGGAAACAGAAACTAATAATTATGTCATTAATATGATATTAAGGGACAGCTAGGAGCTTCAGTGGATTGAGGGCCAGCTCTTGAGACAGGAGGTCCTGGGTTCAAATTTGACCTCAAACACTTCTTAGCTGTGTGACCCTAAGCCAATCACTTAACCCCTATTGCTTAGCCCTTACTGGTCTTCTATCTTAGAATCAATATGCAATATCTAAGACAGAAGGTAAGAGGTTTTGTTTTTTTAATTTTAGTGACATTAGGTATATTAAAATAAAATCAAGACATATTAGAACAAAATTGGAATATTGAGGGAAAAAAAAGAAAATTCATGGTTTCTAGTATCAAAAATAATTGACCTGGGAAAAGGTCAAGGAGGAATACTCTTAAATAAATCATCAGAATACTGAAAAACATGATTTTTTTAAAAGTCTAAACACTGTATTTCAATATATCATAAAAGAAAACTGCTCAGATCTATAAGAAAAAGTGAAAGTGAAAATAGAATTCAGTAACAATATTCTAAAAACAAAAAGTCAAAAAGGCTGAGTAAAAACAAAAAGTTTGAGGAATATCCTGGACAAAATCCAATGCTACAATATCAAAGAAAAAAAAAATACTGCTAGAATCCAGAAAGGAGGGCAACTAGGTGACACAGTGGATATAGTGCTGGGACTGGAGTCAGAAAGATTCCTCTTCTTGAGTACAAATCTGGCCTCAGATACATACAACCTGGACAAGTCACTTAACTGTTTACCTCAGTTCCTCATCTGTAAAATGAGCCAGAGAAGGAAATGGCAAACCACTTTAGAATCTTTGCCAAGAAAATCCCAAATGCTGTCACAAAGAGTCAGACACAACTGAAAAATGACTGAAGCTAGAAAGAGTTCAAATAGTAAAGAAACAACAATCATGATCACATAAGAACTAGCAACTTCTACCATAAACAAAGAAATTTTGGAATACAATATTCCAAAAGGCAAAAGATATAGATTTAAATGGCTTGCCTGGGATCACAGAGCTAGAAAATTTCTAAAGCCAGACTAGAAACCAGGTCTATCATGGGCAAGTCATTTAACCTCTCTTTGCTTCAATTTCCTCAACTATAAAATAGGAATAATAATAGCACCTATCTTACAAGGTTGTTCTGAGGATCAAATGAGACAATATTGGCAAAAAAAAAAAAGTACAAAAACCAATATTTGTAAAACATTACAGGCAACAGAGTAGGCTCTATACAAATACTCATTCCCTCTCCATCCCCTACTTCCTCAGAACAAAAACACAACTCAAGAAAAACCTAGAGAGATAAATTTATTGAGCATTTGGAAGGGACTTAATAATGATGAAGGTCTAACATTCTAATACTTGGAGGAGGAACATATCTCTTTAATGTCTTCAAAAAGTATTGAGAAAGGGGGCAGCTGGGTAGTTCAGTGGATTGAGAGCCAGGCCTAGAGATGGGAGGTCCTAGGTTCAAATCTGGCCTCAAGACACTTCCCAGCTGTGTGACCCTGGGCAAGTCACATTGCCTACCCTTATCACTCTTCTGCCTTGGAGCCAATACTCAGTATTGACTCCAAGACTCCAAGACAGAAGGTATGGGTTTAAAAAAAAAAGTATTGAGAAAGCTAAAAAAGAAAAACAGAGGTCCCACAGGTGAACTGGTTTAAGTTTTAAGAGTAAAGAAAACAATATACTTATATAAAATGGAGAAAGAATGGTGTATGATTTGTTATTTCTAATAATGAGGGTACATGAGAAAAATATACAAACACTGAAAAAAAGATGGGGGAACAACTATCAAATGAACTTCAAACTTATATGAGCTTGACAAAAGAAGGCTAAAAACACACACTGAATTGAGGAAAGAAATATGTCAAACTTGAAAACAAAAGCAGAGATAAAATAGGATTAAGAGAAAGGATAATAACCAAGGAAAGAATAATCACAAAATAAATTTCCTAATCCCAAAGGGGAATTTTTTAAAAAAAACAGGAAACTAAGGCGGTATCTATCAATTGGGAAACGACTGAATAAACTTCAGAGAATCTGGAGAAGCAAGATATGACACAGAATGAGATGAGATGAAGCAGGAGTATAATTTATACAATGAAGCAGGAGTACAATTTATACAATGACAACACCACCATAAAGAAAAAAAACTTAGAAAGATTTAATAACTGATCAAATCAATGACTAACCACATCTCTACATGACCTATAATGAAGCATATTTCTCACCTCCTTTGTTACAGAAGACATAAGATTTAAGACAGTCACCAAGTGGATTTTCTTTAAGAATGCAGATGGTACAGGAGGTAGTTAAAAAAAAAAACACAGAAAAAGACAGTTTTGAAAGGAGCAGGCTAAATGTATTATATACTTTTTTTTAAGCAAGTAGTATAGGATAAAGCTTCATAGTTTCCTACATAAAACTCTTTTTGCACTCTTTATTTGCAAATGGAAATGTATGTGTTTTGTTCTACTTTCTTTTAGTGTTAAGTTCAGAATTTTAAAAAATGTTACATGGAAAAAATTGTCGAATGCAAGACTATTATATTCTAGTACTGGACACCACCACTTTGATAGTTCCCAGGACTGATGCAATCCATCTGCAAACATAAGGAGTTAGAAAATTTCAGCAGCTATATGGGAATTTTTCTCCAATCTGGCCTCTGTGTTAGACCTCCTTTACAGTGATCTTTGCTAAGAATGTCTCCCTGTTTTATATATGAACTATTGTTAAAGATCAGAGAATCATCCTGAACACAGTCATTTAAAGGAATCTTGCATAATAAACTTTTTGAAGAAGGATCTTTGAGACAAAAATTTGGCTCTAATTTATTAAATGCTTTTTTAAAGCCAATAAACAATAAGCATAATGGAATCTTATATTCAATAGTTTTATTTAACTGTGATGGTGAAAATATAATATACTATGGAATATCATTTGCAGAATCTGACCTGTTCCCTACCAAAACCCTCAACCAAGGATTCCCTCGATGTGTATTTAAACTAGTCTCATAAAAATTTTTATTACTCAATCAATAGCTCTAAGCACCTACTATGTGGAAGGCACTGGGAGTACAAAGATAAAAAACAGATTAGAGGAATAGATAGATGAAAACAATGGAAGTTTACCCAGCCAAGACCTACACCATTTTATGAAAATTAGGAATTAATGTTGTAAGAGTGTCTTTAGTCTCTCCAGAATTGAGAGCCATATCAAAAAGAATGTGCTTAATTCTCCAAATTAGTCAGAATGGTGATTATATCAAGGAAATATCCTTTTATTTAAAGAGAGAGGCATCGTCCTTTTTGTTTACCCTGATCAGGCCAGAAAGTCACTTTTGGTTATCCAAGAGGATAGACCTCTAAGGATGTGTCATAGAAGCATTTGACATGAAAGCCTCCTTGAGTTTATAATGAACATACACATTCTAAAACCTCCAAGTATGTATATAGCTTAACTGTGCATATCTGGTAACCAGATCTAAGTATGTTTAGTTAGTTAATCCACCATGGTCATTTCTGACATCTTGGATGGTAAGCCTGTTTTGGATAGCTTGAATGTAATATTAGGCTGGGTATTCATTATACAACAAAGAACTTAAGCAATTTCCAGCACATGATGTGGGAATCCTCTTTGGGTTCATTTAAATCTCAACTAAAGTTCTACCTTCTTCAAGGAGCATTTCCCAGTCACTCTTATTCTTACTGCCTTCCCTCTTAGAGGTTATTTCCAGTTTACCCTGTATACAGATAACTCGTGTATTATACCTATATACATAATGCCGGGTATATGTAGCTATTTGCATGTTTTCTCCTCACCCTCAACCTATTGGACTGTAAGCTTCTCAAGAGCAGGAAATGCTTTGGTTTTCTGAGACAGAAAGGGGGAACAACAGGGCTTGATGTCCCATGCCAGATTCTTAATAAATTCTATCTGCCTATTAAATTTAATGAGGTAACAGTATATCTGTTTCAGTAAATAAAAGCAATGGACCATATAAGTGAGGTTCTTCTTCCTTGGAGAGTATTTGGCTGATCTTTTCATATAATGTCTTAGGACCTTTTACTTAATCTTCTGATGAGACTCTGTAGGTGTATTAATATAAAAAATAATTTATTTGCGATCATAACAGAAAATCACATACTTTTGTTTTTTCCTTCCTTCAGAAACATCTACTTTTAAGGGAAATTTCTTCACCTTTTGTTTGAAAACTTTACTCAAATTGGAAATTGCTTGGCTCAGAGAGCTGTTTGTTAAAGCCGAAACTTCTTTCCAAACAAAATGCTTATATAGTAATATTACTTGACATATTTCCACTAAAACACAGTGTGCACTGTTTTTCTTTCACAACAGATGGATGAATAAATAGATGGGAAGGGAGAGGAGGAAGAGGGGAGAGGTAAGGAGAAGGGGAAAAAAGGAGGTGGAGGGAGAAGGAAAGAAAAGGGAGGAGAAATGAGGGAGGAAATTGAACAAAGGGAGAGAGAGGCAAAGTAGGCATATAGGTCAGTAGTTGATGTTCTCCTGGTAACTTTTTTTGGTCATTAATAGAACCAAAATATTTTCCATAACATTGCTATCTTTTTCCACCACTTCAAATAACCTTGTGAATTGATTCTCCAAGGCATCCATAAAAGGTTTCCCCTACAGCATGATCCTCCTCTGTATACCCTTAGTCCTGTCTAGCTACCTGTCCCTTTTTTATCCCTTTTTATGTCTTCAGCACCATTTTTTTAGTCCCTACAATCTGAGGAAATGGCAATAGAACTTGAATATGGTGCCTAAACTGTCCAAGTAAGAAATCTGTTATGGAAATTTTTATAGATTTTTCCCATCCTTTGTGAGTTTACCGTCTTCCTTCCAAGTGTATGATGACTTTGTTCAGATGAGTTCCACAAAGTTTTCCTTAAATGGTTTTACTACCTATTTCCATTTCAAAAGATGATGTTGCTCATAATCTTATACCATCTTCCATTAGATTTTACAAATGCATTACATACTAGTGTTATCTTTGGCTGCTATATTTCCCACTTGGAAATAACTATATGTGGACTAAGGCTCTTTTTAGGGTCTTTGGGTCTCCTCAAATAATTAAAAATTATTATTATTATAATCACCATTTTACAGTTGAGGTATGTGAAAGGGAATCTTTATTCCCTTTGTCTATTTTAAGTTAGTCAATCAAGAACTTAAAGTAGCCAGACTGAACATTTAGTTAAGTCACTAACAAAGAAAGTTCCCATCCTAAAAGATCACAAGCACTGCCCCACCCCCACAGTGCTAGGCAAATTGAAAGGCTGTGATTGATTCCTGAGATATAACAAGGAGAGCTGATGGGCAGAGAAAATTGGATATAAGTAGGAGCCTGAGATTTGGTCTCTTCATTCTTGGGGCTCTTAGCCTCTGGTGTGTGAGCTCTGGTGTGATTCTTGGCCATCTTGGCCTCCTGTGCACTGAAGGTTCTCATGGTTTTCAGCATCTTTTGGCTCTTCAGATTTTGGCTTCCTGATCCAGACTTTGGATTCTGATGAAGATTCAGCTTCATGCATTGGAGACTCAGGCTGAAGAGGGATGCTTTCTAGGGTGAGACTCTTGCCTCCTCGCATGAGACTGCCCTTTGAGGCTCAGCCTCTTCAGTGTCAGGTTTTTGGTTGTTGGAATGCCTGACTGGAGACATTCGTATGTGTGGTCTGGAGGCACTAGGATTAGGACTTAAGGTATTTTTAGCTAGGCAATATTTTCTACCTCCTTCCTATATTTTCCACTTTAATATCTCTACCTTGTTGTAAACAAAGCTACTAAATAGCCTACTGACTCATAGTTTAACTTTAATTTTTATACAAGGCGACCACAGCAACCTTTTTTAACTCATAAATTTAGTCAAACCATTATTAACTATTACAGGTACCTGAGTTAAACAGGGTTAAGTGACTTGCCCAGAGTCACAAGGCTAGTCAGTGTCTGATGCAAAATTTCAACTCAGGTCTTCCTGACTCCAGGTCATAAAGGTACATTTTTATCTCCTCTACAATAATTCTTTTCTCCAAGCATTAAAAATACATGAATTTGAGGCTTCTGTTTTATCTACAAGTCTTTCACCTCTTTTATTCCTTATTCGTGATCCATATTTTCCTCTTTTTTGCTACCCACACCTTTGCACTTAAATCATATCACAGTATATGCTGATTAAAACTGAAGTTATTCATAGAATTTTTCTACCTCTTTATCCTCTAAAATGGATGTTGGTATATAAAAATTATTTAATAAGTCTTTTTCAAACACTTATCACCACTGCACATAATACAGCCAAAGAGTACACAAATCTAAGTGTTTCACTGCCTTTTGGCATTGTATAAAATCCACTTTCCCACTCCTTTATCTACTCCTTAGAGGAAAATCTGTGGGCCATCTTTGTGTTTAACTATAATATTTTCCCTATGGACTTTATTAATAGCAAGAATATCAAGACTGCTGCAATCCAGTTCTTCTAGTAATAGTTTATCCCTTGGCCACTGGACAACAAGCTAACACTTAGAATACCAACAGTTAAGTTAAAATTTCTAACACTTAGAATACCAACAGTTAAGTTAAAATTTCTAAACTGTTTAAAATCCCTAGGTTTCCTAATCCTTTGAAAACTAAGCCTCGTTTTCTCTTTTTCTTTCTTCCATGGGCTGCCTTGGTCAAAGAATTCATCAAACAAGTAGCCTCCTGGGGATAAGCCTCTTTGTACTTAGGTAAACTGGTCCTCAGGAAGCAGGCTCAGCTTGTTTGCTGCCTGCATCACTGTCACAAAGTAAAGCTGATCACAGTTTGCTTTACACTGTCATAACTTTTAAGAACCCTTTAAGAATTGGAGGAAGGTAGAAGTCTAATCTTTCTTTTAGTTTCATTATCGATGTATCTGTTATAGGTCCCCAAAAGAACTCCTCAGGGATAGGGACTGTTTTCTATTTTTTAAATCCCCAGGCTTCTAGTCTGGTGCCTCGTGTACAACAGATAGTAAATTAACCATTGAAAATCATGGAATCATAGAATCTAAAAATTTGAAGGAGTTTCAGAAGTTGTCTACTCTAATCCAAGTTAGAACATCTTGACAAATGATGTTATCTATTATTATCTCTGAAGATTTCCTTTGACTGGGAACTCAATTTAACTAAATGGCTATTATAGAAGGATATAATTGTAAAAACTGCATTTTCTATAATATATACCAGGCTCATATTAAAACTTCTTCCAAATGGCATTCCACTGTTTCTACTATGTTTATGCCTACTCCTTTTCCTAACTTATATCAAATAAAATCAATTTTTTATTTCATTTATCTATGGATTACTTGCAGAAAATACTTAATCTTTTATTAGTTTTTTCCTTATCATTCAATACCTTAAATTCAAAGAATTTTACAATTGAAAAATTTTATAGATATAAATTTAGTGTCTTCATTTTACAGAGGAAATGACTCCTGCACTAATTGCTTCTGCCATCATTAGATCTGCACTCAAAGAAAGCAAATATTTTAATATTAACCTGAACAAGTAATAAAATGCATTTTAAAAATTATTTTTAGATTACTAAGGATATTGCTATCCTAATGTTAATCAGGACTTAGTAAATATTAATGATTAATAAATTACTTAATGAATTAATAAGCTAGTTTAGTTTTGTCCCTACATGTACAACACTGAACTATAATTTCATTTTGTTTTTCCATGAATGTTTTGTCTCTAGCTGTCAAATCTTAGCAACCCCACCCATTTTTGCCATCACTCTTAATTCTATAACCAATTTATACCTATTAAAAGATAAATAACATAAGCCTCAGGATGAAACTATTATACCATTTAAGTCAATAGTTATTTTTGTGTGTCATTAATCCCTCTGGCAGTCTAGTGAAGCCTATGGACTCCTAGAATAATGTTTTTAATGCATAAATATACATAATAAAAATACAATATGTTTTATTAAAAAGGGAAATAATTACATTGGAATAGTATTACCAATTACTATTATTTAGGGCAGCTAAGTGTCACATTGGATAGGGTGCCCAGCCTGGAGTCAGGAAGACTCATCTTTCTAAGCTGAAATATGGCCTGGGACACTTACAAGGTGTGGACAAGTCATTTAATTCTGTTTGCCTTAGCTTTCCCATCTCTAAAATGAGCTAGAGAAGGAAATGAGCAGTATCTTTGCCAAGGAAATCTTAAATGGGGTCAGGAAGAGTCATATACAACTAAAACAACATTATCCAAAAAAAATTTGTTTTTTAAGTCCATGGACTAATTTAAGAACCCCAGCTCCAACAGGTATTCTCACCCTACAATGGCATCCTCCTCATCCCAGCCTAAAATTTAGCCTTTCAATATAGGTGCTGATAAGAAAAAGACAAAAATGAAACAATTGTGGTTCTTGAGAAGCTAATATTCCAAGTTTACATATATATGTACATGTATATATATATATATATAAGTATATATAGAATGCAAGGTAATTTTAAGAAAGGAGGATACTAGCAGCAGGAAGGGATCAGAAAAAAGTTCATGTAAAAGATAGTGTCTGACTATTTGTATATGGTAATGTTCCTTTAGTAATACCTGTCAAATCTATAATACTATTACATTAACTAACTTAAAAGTAATGTCAAAAAAAAAAAAAAGGAAAATGCTTGAGCTAAGTCTTCTATGAAGCAGAAGTGGCAAGGCAGTACATTCCAAACACAGATATGAAATGGTATATGAAGAACAGTAAGAAGCCCAATTTGACAAGTCTATAGAGGACAGTAAGAGGAATAATGAATAAGGACTAGAAAGATCATTTGAGAACAGATTATGAAAGGCTCTAATCTTACCATTAAAGTATGACCTCCTGTAAATTTGTATACCCATTTAAGAGAATCATTGACTTCTAAAACTAGAAGGAACCCTTGAGATCATTTATATATTTATATAAAGAGATTATATATAGATATACATAGATTCATTTTACATATGAGGAAATTAAGACTGGGAAAAGCTAAGTTTCTTGTCCAGGGAACACAAAATTAATTCATTACAATTAGCTTGCTGGTAGCTGCCCAAGAAAACTCCCTCCTAAAAATATTTGTATTTATGGGACTAAAATCTAAATATCCTAATCCCCAGTCCAGCATTCTTTCCATTACAAGAAGACCAAGAGTCTAAAGGAATAATTAAGAGTTTCATAAAAACTAACACTGGACTTCTGAAAGAGCACCTTTGTAGAGTTCAGTGATTTAGACTCAGGAAAAATTCTACCCATGTCTTAACTATGAAGTAAAAGAAGTATGTGCTCTTTTCCAAAGATCCCTAGAGCTCTTGTATTTCCAGGATCATTCTGGTCAACTTAGAAAGAATCTGGCAAATTTATACAACTTTAGTATAAATTAGTTTAATAGGTTCTTCTTCCCAGGAGGTAAGTACATTTTTGAAAGAAGACTGAAGGATAAAGAACTTAAAGCATGAAATCTTCAGTTGCGGATTCCACACAATCAAATCTCAGTGAAGGAACATATTTTTTAAATTTTTATTTTTGTGCCCTTCAAATTATAGCACTTGATCACTACCTATTTTAAATATATAGAAGATGACCCTGATTCAGGCTAATACTTCTGCCCTTACCCACCAACATTCCAGAGGTGATATGAAATAATCTATGAGCTTCATAACTTGATAATAAAGTTTTAGAACCACTAATGTGGAGAAAGAGTCTGCAGAATTCCAGAGTTCCAAGAGGCATATCTCCCCTGTATAAACAGAGAGAGAATAACGGTGAAATGTAATTTGTTCCTGCTCCATTGAAGGCAGATCCTATCCCTAATATGTAATAAAGTAAGGTCCCAGAATATGAAAATACAAAAACAACCTCAAGAACTTGGAGAATTTTGTAGTTCATAGAAATAAGTTGCTTTAAAATTGTGACAGAATTCATCTTTTATTTGAATCATTTATCAAATAGCTAGTATGTACAAGGTACTGTTAGTCACTGAAATGAAAGAATAAAAACATCGCCTGCCTTCAAGGAGATCATATTTTACCAGAAGTAAACCACATGTACAAAAAATAAGGTAAATACAAAATACAAACAAAATGAGTACAAAGTAATATGGAGGCAAGGAAAAATGACACTAACAACTGGAGGGATCAAAGAGGGGCTATCATCTAGAAGGTGGTACTTGGGCTGACAGAAAATAGTGATTCAAAAGAGCAAAAGTAAAGAGAATATCCCAGAAATGGAGGACAGACTGTGCAAAGGCACAAAAATGAAATGCTACGTAAGGAGATCAGTTTGCTGGAAGATAAGAGTATATAAAAGAAAGGAATATGGAATCAGAAAGATAGGTTAGAGCCAGACAGTGGAGGTCTTTATAGATTGTGATAAGTACCTAAACTGGTATGATTGAAATATATTGCATTCTTTTTAACACAGCTATGGTGTCATTCCTTAATAAACCCAATCCTTCATCTAATTTATCTAATTTGATAACAAAATAATCCACACTCCACTGTGCCTTAAAAGCATGAAATTTGAAGTCCACTTTTCTCTTCTTTTTCTGCCATAATAGGTATACACTGGTAATAGAAAAATACAAAATGTTACAGTAGGACTTTAAGCATAGTTCTTGAAATAGCATTAAGTTATAACTGTGTCACTGCAATTTGTAGTGTGCCAAGCAGCAATGCAAAGCCAAAGCCATGAGAGCACCATATAGTCTCTACTGTGCAATTATTCAACTTTGCCAATGAAGCACAAAAACACCCATCAACAAATGTAAACAAATTATCATGGCTGTATTCCAATAAAACTTTACTTAGGAACAATGAAATATAAATTTCATAGTTTTCATGTCCTGAAATAGTCTTCTCTTGATCTTTTTCGACCATTTACAAATGTAAAAACTAATGTAAAACTACAAATATTTGGCTTTCTAGCCCACAAAAACAGGTGTTGGGCCAGATCTGGTCTACAGTCCAAGTGCGTTGACCCCTGGTTTATCTGATAGGCAAGGTGAGAGAGACTGTTAAGAGTCAAAGATAACATGAAGATATACTCCTTTTCGCTACTGCCTTTCACTCTTTCATAGAAGAAAATTAAGTTGACATAATATGACTTGTTTTTCATGTCATACTAGTTGTTACCCAACACGTCATACTCTTCAAGAACAACTGCATGTTGATATATTGATATTTATTCTTTTCAGAGGCCCTAGCTACCCACTTCCTCAAGACTACATAGGCTAGATCATACACAAAGAATGGGTCCTTACTCATGGCATACAACATTTTTAATTCTCCACCTTAATTCTGCAACCCCTCCACTTACCAATGGTCTCTCTTCTTACTTTCAGAACATACAAATCAGGCTGAATGCTGAATTTAAACAGCTCCTTTCAAGCATTTGATTTCAAAAATAAAAGGCTGAGTGACAAAGGCTTTAGATGCATTCAGTTTATGCAAACAAAAGAAAAAGAAGCCATAACCTTTGATGGATGAATTTATACTGTAATCTATTTAAGGGTACACCATTCATTCAGCAATAACAGAAAGTGACATCTATAAAAAAAGAGTTAAGACTAAATTATCCCTAAGGTTCCCTCCCCTCTACCCTATATCACAAAAGAAAAATTGCATACAGTAAAATCTACCCAATTTAAACTAAACAAAAGAAAAAGCAATCTAAATTAGTGAAATCTAAATTGAAGAAATTAAAGTAGGCAATGAGGAAACTAAAAGATCCCTCTTTGCAGATGATATGATGATAAACTTAGAGATTCCTAAAGAATCAGCTAAAAAACTAGTTGAATTAATAATTTTAGTAAAGTTACAGGATACAAAATAAATCCACATAAATCATCAACATTTCTATATATTACAAAGTTCTACCACAAGAGAAAGAGAAATTCCATTTAAAATAACTCAATAATATAAAATACCTACGAATCTACTTGCCAAGACAAACATAGGAATAATACAATTACAAACACTTCAAACAAAGATCTAAACAACTGGAAAAATATTAATTGCTCATGGATAGGCCAAGCTAATAAGAATGGCAATTCTACCTAAATTAACTTATTCAATGCCATACCAATCACACTACAATATAATTATTTTGTAGAACTAGAAAAAAATAATAATAAAATTCATCTGGAAGAACAAAAGGTCAAAAATATCAAAGGAATTAATGATAAAAATGTGAAGGAAGGTGGCCTAGAAGTATTCAGATCTCAAACTGTACTATAAAGCAGTAATCAGAAAAACAAGAAAAACAAAGAAATTGAATGGTAGATCAATGGGTAGATTAGATTCACAATATACAGGGGTAAATGACCTTAGCAATCTAGTGTTTGATAAATCCAAAGACCCTCACTTTTGGGATAAGAACTCATTTAATAAAAACTGCTAGGAAAATTGGAAAACTGTGGCACAAACTAAGTATAGACTAGTATTATCTCATACTCTAGTCCAGCATTGGTGAATGTTTTCCAGAATGCCCAAACTGCAACTTCAAGCTGCCTGTGAGCTTCCCACATTACCCCAGATAGCAGAGTGAGGAAGTGCTCACAATGGACAGCTAGACAACGGGGTGGGCATGCAAAAAATGTCCACGGTTGCTGTGGAAAGGAGAAACGGAGCAGCTCCTTCCATGCCACCCCAGCACCCATGCCACGGCTTTGTCAACACAGTACCAAAATAAGTTCAAAATGGGTATGTGATTTAGATATAAAAAGTGATACCCCAAGTAAATTCGGGGAACACAGAATAGTTTACCTGACAGATCTATGGAGAAGGAAAGAATTTATGACCAAACAAGAGATAGAAAGTATTATAAGATGCAAAATTAATAATTTAAATTACATTAAATTTAAAAGCTTTTGTAAAAACAAAACTAATGTAACCAAGAGATTAGAAAGGAAAAAACAAACGGGAAAAATTTATACAAATTTCTCTGATAAAGGTCTCATTTCTCAAATTTATAGAGAACAACTAAGTCATTTTATAAGAATACAAGTCATTTCCCAATTGACAAATGGTCAAAGCATATGAAAAAGCAATTTTCAGATGAAATCAAAGCTATCAATAATTATATATTGAAATGAACAAGTTTTAGCAATACAGATTTAGGTTAGATAGAAGGGAAAACTTCCTAAGAAAGAGATTTATCCAAAAATGGAATGGGCTTCTTTTGGAAGTAGTGGGTTCCCCTTAAATAGAAGTCTTCAAGCAAAGATTTGAGCTGGTGAAGTTAACAGAGAATAAGAAATAGCCCCAAACTCCTTTAATCTAACTTCAGCTTTCATAAAAAAGCAATAAAACCACCCATGAAGCACCTCATAGACAAATAAGGATATGAGAAGATATATATATGTCACTTCATTGCCACCCTGGGTCTCAATCTTGTTCTGGTCCTGAGAGAAAAAGCCACATGTGTAACCACAACTCCAAAAACCAGTCCTGCCAGGAACTCTCAGTTGATACATTGGCCAGATGACATCAGGGCTAATACTCTTTAATATTCAGGAAATCAAGGATAACCTTAGCTTTTTACAAATGAGCCATTCTAGAATTAAGCAGACTTTAAAAACTTTTGAATAAAAAAATGAAGCTTTATTTTTCTAGACTATACCTGTGAGTTCCCTCGTAAAAGGAACTCACAGTGAGGAATCTCACCTACCAAAGCAGAATTGGAAAGTTGCTCTGGGGAGGTTAAGTATAATTCAGAGTACTAGAACCTAGGTCTTCTTGACCAAAAGGACTGCTTTTCCCAATCTACTAGATCAAGCAGGTTCCAGCAGGATTAGGATAAACAGAGGTTTGTTGAATTCCTTTGGGTCAGGGGCATGGACTAACCAGTTTATAGTTCCATCTGATTGTCTCAAAGGAAAGGGGCCTATAGTAAATGGAATAACCTCTGTTAATTATATTGTAGAGGAGATTTTTTTTCCAGGTAAAGTTTAGACTATATGCATTCTCTAAATTTCCTTAATTCTGATATTCTACTATTCTACAAGATCAAAAAAAAGAAAGAGTATCTTGAGAGTAATATGTCTGGTCTAGGTGAGACTGTAATAGACCACTTAGAAATCAACATGATATATATATACAGTGAAGTCACATGATGATAATTGAATTTAAGGAGACCAATCAAGAAGATGTCTATCAAATATAAATTATTACTGAATATGAGTAAGACAATAGGGAGAACAGGAACAGAGGGAAGAGTGGAATCAAAAAAGATAGCAAGTACTAACAGCAATATAATGATCCAGGACAATTCTGAGAAATTTATGAAAAAGAATGCCATCTACCTCTAGAGAACGAAATGTTGGAGTAAAAATGCAGATGAAAACATATGACTTATCACTTGTTTCTTTGGGTATATGATTTGGAATTTTGGCTTCATAAGATTATTCACTTACAAAAAATGGATAATATGGAAATATGTTTTACCTGATAATATATGTATAACCCAGATTGAATTGCTGGTCAGCTTTGGGAGAGGGGAGGGAAGAAAGGAGGGAGACAACATGGATCATATAACTCCAGAAAACTTATGTGAAAGTTTGTTATTAAAATAAAAGTAGATAAATTAGAGGGGAAAAAAAAGGTAGCAAGATATAATGTAAATAAAAGAGAGAGAGAAGGAACAGCAAGCCACACATTGGAAGCTTTCCATTCCAAAACTACAATTCAAAACACGGTCCTATTTCACATGACATCTCAAGTCACAAGACCAGCCTTCTTGGATAAGCTCACCATTAACAGTAACTATGGGTAAGAAAATGGATTGGAGTTGCATATGTAATTATTAGTTGCAAATTAAAAATCAGACTTTCAAGTCCAAGGATTATTTGTCAATTCAATTCTTAAGTACCTCTAGGTTCAAGGCACTGTGCCAGGCACAGGGATCACAGAAAATAAAGTACTTCCTGCCATGAAAGAGTTTACATTCTACTAAGTAATCCTCAATTCTCTTTCCTTTGGTCTCCCATTAAAATCTGTGGAGAACTAAAAATGGCAGCCATGGATAACAGATCCAATCTGAAAAGAGGAGCACCAGAATTGGGTTTGTGAGCCAACTAATAAGTCAGACATCCGCATACCACCTTTTTCTGAGGCAGATGGTGTGACACAAGAGGACAGACCCGAGTTCAAATAGGCCTCAGACACTCACTAGCTATGTGACCCTGGGAAAGTCACATAATCTCCATTCTGCCTCAGTTTCTTCATCTGAAAAAATGGAGATAATAATTAGAACCTACCTCCTAGGATTATGAGTCTCAAAAGACGTAACAGGAACAGGTACATATTAAACTATAAATGTTATTACTATTATTTTTTTTTGCTTTCTTAGTCATTCCTACTGACAGTGAAAGAGCATTATAGAATGATAGGATTAGAGAGTTAATAATGTTTTCAATCATGCCTTGCATACTGACAGGGGATGCCTGCCCCCTTCCAATGTGAAGAATCCCTCCCCACAGCTCCTGTGGA
This sequence comes from Gracilinanus agilis, assembly GCF_016433145.1. Lineage (NCBI taxonomy): Eukaryota > Metazoa > Chordata > Mammalia > Didelphimorphia > Didelphidae > Gracilinanus > Gracilinanus agilis. The sequence continues at coordinate 543,414,321 of NC_058131.1, read as the reverse complement.
AAATAATTCCTTTCTCAAGTTACGTCTGATGGTCTCAAGACTATCTCAACAATATTATATATTAGTCGTAAATCATATGTATTTCTGTACAAAACCTTCCTACAAAGGTGAAGGTGAAGTTATTGATAGTAAGAGCTATCAATAAATAGTAGTCATATATTGTTTTCACAAATATTTCTTCTAATTAAGACTCAGTCAGGGGGTAGCTGGGTAGCTCAGTGGATTGAAAGCCAGGCCTAAAGACAGGAGGTTTTGGGTTCAGATTTGCTCTCATAGAGGTCCTAGCTGTGAGACTCTGGGCAAGTCACTTAACCCCCACTGCCTAAGCCTTGCCATTCTGCCTAGAAACCAACACATAGTATTGATTCTAAGACAGAAGGTAAGGGTTAAATTTTTTAATTAAAAAAAAGATCAGTCTGAAAAAAATTAAAGATGGCCAAAATATATACAAAACTTTTGAAAAATTGTTTATCAACTTTGAAAACCTAGATGCAATCCTAAAAAAACCATATCACATAATGATTCTGCAGTTTTCACATATATCCGGTTGAAAAGCTAGCACCAGATCAAAGAGTGCTTCCTCTAGCCTGGAGAGCATCAATCTGTTTTTAAGCAAATTCATAAGTGTTTGCTCAAAAAAAAAAAAAAAAAAAAAAGGTTTAGCATAGAATGCAATTCAATTATTATCTTTGTTAATCAAATGAAGTTAGTCTACTTGGTAAAAGCATCCTCATGGTTTCATGTGATTATGTTATACAACCAATACCCTATTCTTACAATTTATTGGATAGCATTATGAGTTTTTTTAAGTATGATTTTAAACAAATTTCAAAACAAATAACATACATGATGAGCCAATACACTTTTAGATAAAGCCATTGTCATACAATATATACCTATTATAGCCTAATCCAAGCAGTATGGCGTTGAAATCACAACAAAATACAGGGTGTCCCAAAAGTCTTGGTGCGGTTTTTAAGCTTTAGTACCTTCTATCTAGGTGATTGTAAGCTATGGTGAACTTAAAATTGCACCAAGACTTTTAGGACACCATGTATTTAGGTGATTTCATCCAATTTTAAAATAATACTAAAAAAAGGTGTAGGGGGAGAGAAAGAAGGGAGTGGGGAGGAAGGGAGCGAGAAAGAGAGAAAAAGAGAAAAAGAGAGAAAGAGAGAAAGAGAGAAAGAGAGAGAGAGAGAGAGAGAGAGAGAGAGAGAGAGAGAATGTTTTTCTCCCCTCAATCAATTGGGTACATAGCATGAGTTGGATGTTTGTTGTTGTTTTTAATCCCTCTTAGTTAATAATTAAGGTCCTGTACATCTCAAGGGAGGCAGAGGGCCCCAGATGGGCTCACAGAGAAACCAAGATTTAGGGCTTGAAGAGCCATGACAGATATACAGCCCAACCCCCTCATATCACAGTGAAGAAGGCGGACGCCCAAAGCCGTTGAAAGACCGTGGCCAAGATCTCACAGGTGGTCAAGTCAAGGCCAAGATTCGAACCCTGTCCTAATGTTTCCATCACCCAGACAGGGCGCTTAATTAAAGCTTGCGAGTGGACTTCACTGCCTCGCCTGCCTCCCCTCCCCCAATTCCAATTATCAATGAACGAGGAAGTGCCCAGTCTACCTATAGCACCTCTCTGCACCTGGCAGCAGGGAAGGATATTTTATCACACACCCTACCACACCGCAAGGGACATAACTGGTACCCCAGGGCGGAGGGAGAGGAGGGGGAGGGGGGACGCCGCCCAGGCCGCCCGCAGCGGCAACCGCAGCAACGGAAGCCGCTGCAGCCCCTTGCCTAGGCTCTAGGGAAGCCCAGGGATCAGGAAGCTTCCAGTGAAGTCCAGCCCCGCCGGTCCTCCTCCTCCTGCAGGGCCTCCCTCACCACGGTGAGTATTAGCCACAAACACCTCCGCAGGGTCGGCAGGGACTCCCTCTCCCCCTCCCTCATCAGCTTGCTTGCTCCAAGCCGGTGCCCCACGGCGCCACCTGACGCTCCGCTGTTTGCACCCCGGTCAGCTTGCCAAGAGCCCGGGTGGGAGGGCCGCCCCCGCCCGGCTTCGCATGCCGCAGCCGCAGCTCACCGTGAAAGGGACATCCTTGACGCTGCCCACGGAGTAGCAGTTGTCTCCAGGATTGACAGCCCCGGTAAGGACCTGGTGCAAATGCATCTCTGGAGCCAGAACCCGATCCGGAGGCTGGGAGTAGGGCAGAGTCGAGCACTGACCGCCGCAGCTGCCCGAGCCTGGGAGAACAGACAGCCAACCCCAAGAGGTGGCTCCTCCTTAAAGCCTCGCCCCCCTCCTCGCCTCGGCCATGAGAGAGCTCCGCTGCCGTCTCCGCCGCAGATCTGCGCCTCCCAGGACGGCCGCTTTGCTATGGAAAAGCCCGGATGCTCCCAATGTCTGCTGCACCGGCGCACAAAAACTGGACTCCGAGAGCCGGGTGGGGGCGGGAGTGGCGAGGGCGCGTGAGGGGGCAGAGTGCGTGAGTCCAAAGCGTGTGGCTAGAGAGAGGGAGGAGAGGAGGCAATCTGCGGGCACGCGCACCACTACCACTCTGCGCCTCACCACCGCCTCCACCCAGCCGCCAGGGAGCGCCGGGCAAACCTGCGACTTCTCCGCCTCTTCCCTCCCCTCCCCTTCCCTCCCCTTCCCCGCCCTCCCCTCTCCTCCCTGGCGCGCGCTCTTGTGCACGCGCTGCGGTGACCCACTAGTCCTCCGTCCCGCTGTCCAGCGATTGCGCGCGCATACATGCGGGAGTTCCCTGGGACCTGCGGGGGTTGGGCCGTGGGTGGAGCGACACCTACGTCATCACCACTTCACAATCCTCGGACTGATCTATTCTGTCTTGCGTTTAATCCATTCTGAAACCCCAGTGGGGGCCGTTCGTGTAAGTGACCTTAAAGAAAGGTTCCCGGCGTTCTGGAATTTCCCACCGAAGAGTGGAATCATCAACAAAATTAGTTAAAGTGATATTACATTCAGTTGTTGCTTTTATTTATTTTTTACAGAAATTGAACAGAAAGAGACAAGGAATTTGTGCAAACATTGACAATCTCAAAGATTCAGGACCACTACATTCATTAGGTTTGCACCCGAAGAAGCAACTGTACCCTTCTTCCTACAAGAGCTTAGACCTCTAGCTGTCGTAATAGAATCATAGATTTAAGACTGCGGGAAGCCCTTAAGTCCAAAGAGCCCTTGCCCAAGGTCACTCTCTAGAATCTGAATTTGAATTCTCGTCTAAGGGCTCCAAATGTAGCCTACTTCAGGTTCAAATTAGACCTAGAAATATAGTACTCTGCGGTTACTGTTGGATGTTTTTTTTTAACCTTCGTAAATTAATGGTTCACAGCTTTCCTGTATTTGGAAGAAATCCCATGATGTTACAGACTGTGTGGGTGAAATTGAATGGCAACCTGAGACAGCGGTCGTAATTATAAAATCCATTAATCATATTTTGTTTGTCTCCTCTAGACCTTACTTCTGAACTAAACTATCCACTTGCCAGGTTCATTGAACACTAAATAAAAGTTGGGAGAACTGAATCCATTTTGTGACTTTGGAAAGATACTTTATCTATCAAAATCCTAGTCTGCAAATGTTATTTAAAATGTGCTAGGTGGCACATTGGACCTGGAGACAGGAAATCCTGGGTTCAGGTTTGACCTCAGACACTTAACTTAGCTGTGTGACCTTGGGCAAATCACTTAACCTCATTCTTCTAAACTGTAAATGGGGATCATAACAAAACCTACTTCACAATGTTGTAAAGATCAGAAGAAGTAATATTGTAAAGCACTTAACACAAAACAAAATTATAGATGCCTTAAAAACGCTTATTAACAAAAAAAATAATATCTCTGCTTAGTAACTTTATAAACTAAATGTTGGAGTATTTTTTTAATCTTTGGCATTTGAGTGGTAATAGGGTTGACTAGATTATTTTAACACCAGAAAAGCTGCCTGAAATAAAAATAAATGGATTGCCTAGTGGGGCAGAGTAGTGAAATTCAAAGACACCACCACTTTCTCTGGTCTGAATGAGATGAATAATTCCAGTCTGAAATTTTGCAAGCAAAATGAGCTCTCTTTTCTGTTGATCTCCAAACTTTTATTACTTAAGACAGAAAGCAAACGTACCCCTGGTCAAAATGAGTAATAAGCTGATCAAAATAATATTGTCTTCCAAAGAAGGTCAGGCAAAATGATGAGAGAAATGAGCCCTTCAGGTTAATCTCTTAAGATATTTAATTCAGCTTGATGAAATAGTGCCACCATTAAAATAAAAGAATTAGTGCCCTGAGGGTAGAGACAGGCCAGGTAGGTTCTTGTCATTCTTCATATCACATTTCACTTTCCATCTCTATACTTTTCCAAATATTGGAATGTTCTCCTGCTTCGCTTCTACTGTCCTAGAACCCCTGAATCTCTTCAAAGCTCATCTCAAAGGTCCTTATCCTTCAAGTGACCATGACTAACCCCAACAAATTGCTAGTATTTATTTTGTATGTATCCCATATTTGCTTATCTGTTAATATTTTGTATCTCCCCCTAATAGAGTGTAAACTCTCTGAAGGCAGAATCTCACTTTTGTCTTTGTAGCCCCAGTGAGTGGTCACATTGTAGGTACTTACCAAATGTCAATAAGTAATTACAATAATACCTCGGTTTTTGTTGGCATCCCTTATTGTTGGTGTCGGTTTTTCTCAATTTTTTCCATGAAAAGTTTGTCTTGGTTTTCGTAGGTTTTCTCAGATTTCATCAGTGTGCCCACTTGACCTTGATGCTAATTTTGCAAAAACAAAGGGTGACCCACTGGTTCTTCTGTTCAGTGTGAGCAATATATGTATTGAAAAGCAAATAAATCCATTTATCCATACAGATAACAAACAAAAATCAGAATAAAGCATACTCAGGAGGATATATACCTGACAATATACAAAATGAATGAGCTCTCTCATTGGGAGTGAGATATCTCGTCTCAGTCAAGTAGAAATTCTCCCAGAGTATCTCAGCTGAGAAGAGGGACATAATGAAAGTAACAACTCCTCTACATGTCATCTTCCAAAGTCTTTCCAAATAGTGCCTTGATACCTAAGGTCCATATGGAGGATTCCCTTTCCAAACAATAACCTCTCTCTCTCTCCTCCTCGCTGTCTTCCATATGCCAAGAAGAGTTTTCTGAAAGGTAAATGCAATGTTAAATGTTCATTTATTCTTTACATTTGTCTTTTATATTCATTTTATGTTAATTTCTTATTGGTTTTAGTTTTAAACACTATATTCTCTATAAAATGTGTTTTGGGTACATATTTTGGAATGTTTAGAACGAATTAATCAGATTTACATTGATTCATGTAGAAATAATTGCCTCAGTTTTCTTTGCCGTTTCTTTTCAGAGGGAATATCAATGAAAACCAAGGTATCACTGTAATTGATCAGAACAGTTCCCCCAAGAAAATTAATAGCCTAAAACCAATAGATTGTCAGTGGATAGAATTAGAGTAACACTTCTGGTCCCCTTACTGTTTCCTTTCTTTCTTTCAAACCCTTCCCCTTCTGATACTAATATCAATTCTAAGAGAGAAGAGAGCAAGGGCTAGGCAATCAAGGTTAAGTGACTTGTCCAGGATTACACAGCTAAGAAGTGTCTGAAGCCACATTTGAACAAAGGTCCTCCTGACTCCAGGCCTGGCACTCTATCCTCTGTGCTGATTAGCTGCCCTCAACTTAATGTTTTCTAAGGCTAACCTCTACTCTTGATAATACAAAACACTAAGAGAAAGCACAGCCCTACAATGTCATTATGTTTATGAGAGGCAAAAAGAGTGTCAAACAAATGTTCAACGTCACGTTAATATGATAGATTCTTAATGAATTATTATTTATTATTAATGAAATATAGTGTATTGTGGCATATTCTCCTAACCTTTGAGGCTGAACACTCAACTAAAGCAACCATGTCCTTCCACAACATATCCCTTGGTGCAGCTGTCAAAAATACAATCCTGGGTTCCCACTGAACTGACATAGTTTTATATATTTTTATGAGTCAGCAGTTAACTAGTATTTGTTAAGTACCCACTATGTATGTGCTCAGCACAATGTTAAACATTGACAAGATGAAGATAGGCATAAAACAAGCTCTCAAGAAGCTCATAGTCTAATTGGGAAGATAGCATATAAATGACTAGATACAAAAAAGAGATATACAAGGGGGAAAAGGAGTAATTTCAGAAGAATGGCTCTAAGATTAAGAAGGACTGGGGAGGGGACAGTTAGGATGCTCAATTGGGACCCAGGTTTAGAGACAGGAGGTACTGAGTTCAGATATGACTTAACACTTAACTCCTTTTGCCCAGCCCTTACCACTCTTCTGTCTTGGAACCAATACACAATATTGATTCTAAGATGGAAGGTAAAGGGTTTTGTTTTGTTTTGTTTTGTTTTGTTTTGTTTTGTTTTGTTTTTTAAAAGACTGAAGAAAGCTTCTTACAGAAGACAGGACTTATAACGTTACTTGAAGGAAAGCCAGAAATTGAAGATGAGGAAGGATAACATTCCAGGCACAGGGAAAAGCCAAAGAAAACACTCATGTAGGGAGTTGGATTATCTTGAATAGAAAGGAGGTGGGTGTCACTAGCTCAGAATATGTGGGGGGTGCATAAGGTATCAGAAGACTGAAAAGGTCCAGAGGAGACTGAAAGAGACCACATTATGAAGGCCTTTTGAAAGCCAAACAAGATTTTATATTTGATCCTGGAAGTAATAGGAAACTACTTTTTATTTATTTGAGTAGCTTATTGAGTGGGGGAAGAATATGTGATCGGATCTGCCCTTTAAAAAGATAATTTTGACAGTAGGATAGAGGAAGACTTAGAGTGGGGAGAAACTTGAGACAACAGGAAGGCTATTACAATCAGATTGGTCCAAGCCTGAGGTGATAAGGGCCTGGAGCACACGGGTGGTGGCAGTATCAGAAGAGAAGGAAGCAAGAATATAGTGGTATAAGTAACATCTATTAAAGTCTCCTTTTCTTGGAATCTGTTGCAAAGTTGCCATAACAAAAAGAAAACATGAAAGAGGAAGAACTGTTACAAAGTTAAGATTTAAAATTTTAACTATTCAGCAACATTTATTCTTATGAGAGGAGTTGGGGCAATAAAGAGGCAAATAAGAAACCAAAAACATCCTTTGTGTGCTATTTTGTCTGTGAGTGTGTATGTGACTTTTTGGAGACACAGAAGGTTTTAATGGAAATTAAGGAAGAAGCCCAAAGAATTCAGTTGGTTTCAATGTTTATACCACCAACACAGCTGTATGGAGACTTTCTAGCAAGAGCATTGGACTAGGAGTCAGGAGACTTGACTCAGCTCTGTCACTACTTGTGATTGCTTTGTGTCTCAGTTTCCACATCTGTAAAATAATTTTTCACAGTGTCACTCTCAAGACCAAATGGAAGAACATATATAAAAGTGTTTTTAATTCAATTCAATTTAATCAATACTTTCTAAGCACCAGTGTGTGCTTAGAAAAAAAAAAGCAGTACGATATAATAGATTAGAAAGCTTAGTATGAAACCAAGAAAATCTGGGTTCAACATCCCACTTTTGAGCTTATTTATAGTGTAACCTAGTACAAACCACATAGCTTCTCAGTGCCTAGGGTACCTCTCTAAACTATATAAATTGAACAGAAAGTAATCATCTGCATTGCTAAAGAGATTTTATCACCAGGAAGTTTCCCATACTAATGAAACTGAAGGTCCAATTCCTGTTCCTACCATATGCCAGGCACCTGTACTGGACTCTGAAGATACAAAGACAAAAAGATATTGCTGTCTACTAGGGGAGCGAACACACACAGTTAAGTTCATTTATACATATATAACATATTGCATGTTTGTCATATATGTATACACATGTCACGTACATTTGCATGTACATACATATGTGTCACGTGTGTGTGTGTGTTTGAAATAAATAGAAAATGTCAGGATGGAGGGACGGAGGGAGGGAGCACCAATTGCTTCAAAAAATAGAAGTCAATCCATCAGTAAAATATATTATTGTGAATTTAGTCAGAAGACCTGAGTTTGTGTCTAGGTTCTGCCCTTTATAAGTTGTGTGACCTTGGGCAGGATATTTAACATCCCTGGGCCTAATATTCCTCATTTTAATTCCTCGTATAAATATCATATATATTTGCAAATAGAAATATTCCTCATATAAAATTAGGGAAGAGGATTAGACCATCTCCTTATTTTCATGTTCTTATGTACCCTTTTTTGCGCCATCTTGTGGTCAATCTTTGGAAACTGCACCTTCCATAATGCCTGTATCCCTGCACTTCTCAGGAGCTGGAGCAGTCCCACTACTTCCTGTCCCTTCCAATGTCTACCATGTGAGTACCTGGCATCTTCTATGATGATCAACTGTGAAAGAATTGTTTAATCTGATCAATGCAATGACCCAAGACAATTTCAAAAAACATGATGAAAAATGTTATCCATCTCCAGAGAGAGAACTAAAAAATTCTGAGGGCAGATTGAAGCATATTGTTTTTCATCTTTCTTATTTTTACTTATAAAGTCTCAATTTAAAAATTATCCATTATGATCCTTGCTGCATCAGATACTTTCCCTCCCCCAATAATCATGGGAATTTCTGCTCCTGTTACCAACTAGCATTTCTAGAGCTCTTGCCCTGCCTCAGTGTAGTTCCCAAAGAATTTGCATCAACCACTAAATGGTAGATTCAGTCACTTGGAACTTACTGTCTTGGAAGTCCCCCCTACCTTCTCGAACTTATAAAACTACTAAACCCCTGGAAGATGTAGTCCTATTCCCTCTGCTGCCTCTGAAACCTCAGCCCCTACCTTAACTCCTGAAGGAGTCATTAATGGTACCACTAAAAAGTTGGGTAACTGTGAGTGGGCAATGTTGTATATTCAAGGAGTCAAATGTTTTAAAAAATTGCCAGAGGTCAGATGCCTTGAAGCTGCTTCCTACCTTAAACAATTATCTTTTCTATATCTATATATGTATGTAGTATGTTCCTCTGCTCCCTAACTGGATGCAGTGCTTCCTACAAGTGCTTCCAATAGAAGCCATTCAAAGCTACATGGCAGTTCTGTGTGTATATTTATGCAGTCAGTCATAACAGTTGTCACCAAACCTGAGAGAGTCTCCAGAAACTGTGACTGATATCTTAGACCAGTGATGGCAAACCTTTTAGAGGAAGTGGGTAATGTCCTCAGGCATGCATGGAGAGGGGGAGGGGAGCAGCCTAGACCCATGTCCCTCTGGCTTTCTAGTAACAAATTCTGGCAAACTCTATGCTGGGGCAATGGTGGGAGTGCCCAGAGAGAGGGCTCTGAGTGACCCCTCTCAAATGTATCCAATAGGTTCACCACCACAGTCTTAGACTGATCTCCCAAGATCAGGTGGCAGAGGAAGTGAGAGTGTACTTACTTAGTGGCACATATCTAGGTCTTTCATACTAAATAGGATCTGTCATTGTTTATATGTTTATATTATATTTTAATATATATATGTAAATATATATATATATACATACACATTATACCCACCAAATGTTATACAAGAACTCATAAATTTCTCATGGTTCCATAAATTGAGACCACCTAGAAAGAAAACATTACTTTTAACCAGGGAGGAATGAGAGTTTTTATCCCATCACTCATTTCAGTCCTATCACTCTCTATCTGTCTTTGTCACTATCCTATCTATTCATATTCCCCCAAAGTTTAAGAAACAATCTCTTCATCCCTGGAATCCCTAGACCTCCTCTTAGATACCAATGCATTCTAATCCATCCCATTTTCTAATTCATCTTTCTCCTGTAGAGTCCAAGATGAGAGATGCCCTTGAGAGATTTCACTTAGAATTCAATAAGTTATTTAAATATGTTTATGCACATTTAACAGCACATTTTAGGGACAGCTAAGTGGTTCAGTTGATAGAAAGCCAGACCTGCAGTCAGGAGGACCTGGGTCCAGATATAGCCTCAGACACTTCCTACCTGAGTCATCTTGGACAATACTTAACCTAGTTTGCTTAACTCTTGTCCTAATCTTAAAGTTGTTACTAGGACAGAAAGTAAGGGTTAAAAAAATGTATACATAAAGTTTACATTGCTTTAAATATGTCTTGTTCTGACAGGGATATGAATCTATTTAGAAATAATTCTTCATAAATTCTGTTGCTATATCAATCTAATCCAAAATAGGACGACAATGGTGGAGCTGTTGACATGAAAATTATATCTAAAAACTTTTCTGTTTGTTTAAATAAAACAATATCTAGAGAAGCAGCAAGTACTTTTTCTAAATGGCTGACTCCCTTTTCAATCAGATATCTTTAGGATGATTTTTCTGCCACTTTTTATACATAGTTCATCATGCCATCTACTATTTATACCTTCTATTACTCTGGATCACCCACAATTTTGAAATTTCAGAGACTAATGTATTATGATTCATAGTCATCTAGCATCACTAGAAAATATTGGCAAAGAGAAACATGTCCTATCATTATCTATCCTAAACCTATCACTATCCTGTGTTCTTCACATTCTCTCAAGACTTAAGAAACAATCTCTTCATTCCTGAAATCCCTGAGTTTTTGTTTCAGGGAGCAGCTTGAGATTGTTGAAAATGCCACACAATGCCCCACATGCAATAGTAATTCATAAAGACCATCTGCTAAACCAGTGGAATTGTCCTCTATATAACTAGAGGGAAAGGCATCAGGAAAACCACAAGTCTTTGAAGTATTAAAGCAGATGAACTGGAATATTGCTATTACCCTAGTTCAACATAGGTGACGTATTGGCATGCATGCCAAGCTGGCACTGGGGGCGCTGCTTTGTTCCCCCTCTTTCCAGCACCTGAGGACATTTTTGCATGACCCACCTTTCTATCCAGCTGCCCAAAAGCAAATACTTCCTCCCTCCGCTTTCTGGGGTAATTTCAGGGTGGGGGTGTGGGGCTCACAGGCAGCTTGAAATTGCACTTTGGCATAGTGAACTTGAAAACCTTCACCAATGCTGCCCTAGGTGCATGTTGGTGAACTTATGGCACCCATGCCAGAGGGGGCTGCTCCCCTCCCCCACTCTACCATGCCTGAGGACATTTCTCACATCACCTACCTCTCTGTCCAAAAGCCCAATGGGAGTGATTCCTCCCCTGTCATATATGGTGTGAGGGTTGCAGTTTGGGCACTTAGTCTCTAAAAGGTTTGCCGTCACTGCCCTGAGTCCTATCACCAAAAGTAGGATTGTTTCTATTAGAAACTATTTTCTGAATTTCATCTGGAGCACCAGGAACACATCTTAGACCTTAAATAGCTTCCAGATGTAAGATGTTTCCCTTTCCCCAACAGGCAAAAGGAATTCTTACTCTTAAAGGGAGAACTACTAGGTAACAACCAGATCCTCCTTGTTCCTACTGGCACTATTTAAAAGTCATAGGTGCATAGGTAAGTAGGTAGGTAGGTAGGTACATAGATATTATATAGATATACATATATAGTTATTGTTTACATCTTTTACTTTTCTTTCACCTTCACTTCTTAGTGTATCCTTTGCCTCCTCTCTCCCTGGTGAGTCATATCTTGTAACAAAGTACAAGGAGAAAAAAAGCAGTTTAGCAGAATTAACCAACAACCTTAACCATGATGTAGTGTGTCATTGCTTGACATTGGCATGTCATTTCATGTTACAGATGTGTCAAATGACAAAAATTATGTGTGATATAGTGAGTCATTGTATCAAAACCTGCCATTACATGATATGGTATGTCATCATGTTTTCTAGGTATGCATTGCGAAATCATGGTGTGTAGTATATTATTGTACACTGTCATATCATGGCATTCCCAGGCAATAGTACAGATGTGTTGTTGCATGCTGTCATATGACATTAGCTATCATTCCATGTTAATGGAATATTATTTCATGCCACAGGTGCATTTTTGTGTGATATTGGTATATAGTTGTATTTCAGCTGTTTTGTTTGTATGTTGCACATATTGTAATGAATTTCTGGGACAAGATGGACACCACTTTTGAGTGACAAGACCAGCAGTTGAAGACCTCAGAATGTACCCAGGTGTCGTAAGCCAGGGCAAAAGTCAGTTGGAGCCAACCCTATAAATACCCACCAGGCACAGCACAAGATGGCTCAGTCTGGAGCAGAACTTGGGAGGTGGGAGGTTGAGAGGGAGGGTAGGCCTGTACCTGCAACCCAGCTGTTTTACTGAGAGAGCTAGAGAGCAATTACAACCATCATCATGAGAGAAAACAGTATTACTGTCATTGCAAGAAGATCATCAATAGCCTTCCCTAATCTTTAGCTTGGCTCCGGCCAAGTCAGGCCAGAGTTAGTGAGAGGGTGAAGAATCTCCAGTCTCTACCTGATCTAGCAATCTCTGTAGCTTTGATCATCTATTTAGATAACTAGCAATAGGAATCCCAAATCCTCCATCCTTTCCCTTGTTCCTAACCCCATTAATTAGAATTCAATATAGTGTTTTGTTACAACGTACCTTTCTTTTCCTAAGTGGTGAATATATCTAAGCCCTTGGGAAGGGGAGTTAATCACACAGTCAGATCCATCCCATTATCTGATCAGTGCACCAATAGCCCTTATCAATAATCATTCCAACCCCAGGTTGGGGAACTAGAGAAAGCTGACTACACATATAACTTCTCAGTGGTTCCCTGCCTGGGCAGCTTTTAAAAGGGGACAGCTGACAAGCTCAGTCCAGCAGAGCCTGTCAGGTGGGGAGAGGCATAACCTCTCTGCCAGCAGCACCTACACAGAGGCCTGTGGGTGAGAGTGTGCTCTCTCTCCCATCAAATCCAATCTAACCTTTCAGGGCCTCATTATCCTCTATAACACACGGTGTTGCCCACTGTTGGTGTGTTTTTGTGGTGTGGTGTGTCATTGTGTGACATTGGCATGTCACTTGCTACTGTGCCCATACACAGTTCCAGTTCACAGTCCTAATTTCAAAAGGAATAATAGCACCTGGATCACCAATGGGAATGAGGCTGCTGTTCATGTATCCTGGACAGAGAGGTACAAGCTTTACCCTGCCTTGTCTAGACTTCTCATATCCATAAATGAGGAATCCCTAAGATTCATATGACCCTCCACAAGTTACTTAAGTTCTGCCTGTCCCAGTTTCTTTATCTGACAAAAAAATAGCACCTACCTCACAAAAACTGAGGATCAAATAACATAATATTGTAAAGTATTTTGCAAATCTTAAGATACTATATAAATGCTTTGCCTAATATTTTCTTTTTATTTTCACTCTTCTAGCTTTGTCTTAATATTTCTTATTGTCTTATTGTTTTGTGGAGTCATTAGCTTTTATTGGGTCAATTTTCATTTTCAGGAAGTTGTTGCTTTGGCAAGGTTTCTATAGAGTGTAGCAACCTGTTAATTCTCTTCTAATTCTTCCACAGTTCTCATTTCTTTTCCATTTTTTCCTCTAATATTCTCATTTCATTTACAAAATTTTTTATCTCTTTTTTAAAACTCTTGCTTCCTCTCTTCCAAGAATTCTAGTTGAATTTGTGCCCAAGCTGTTTTTTTCTCTAAGACTTTGCTTTGGAGTCATTCTCTTCTCTGTCTTGAATATCCTTTTCACCATAATCATATTATGTGATAGAATTCTTTTTCATTGTTCATTCTTTCAGCTTACTTTCTACCTTTTAACTTTTAACTTAGTGCAGGGATATACACACTTTTGGAGGGAATATCTTAGATGGTGCTATTGCTGATTTCTTCATGTGTTGAGTACTGTGTTAGTTTAGGATCTCCATGACATCTCAGGCTGGAAACCTGAAATCTTTCAGTTCTTTCAAAGTGGTCTGATTCAGGGCAAGGTCTGATTGCTGCCTCCTTTATCTGGGCCCTGCAAGTTGCTGAGTATAAGCAACAGGCCTGTGCTTGCCTCCTTTGAAGCTTTAGTAGTCTGCTGTTGAAATTAATCCTTCAGCCAGCTGGAAAACTGTTGTTGCAGGGTAACTGGACTATAAATTTCCCTTTGCTCTGGGATTCCTAAAAGTTGGAACTAAGACCATGATTCATGCTTGAGACAGAGCCACATAGTTAGTTTGCTTCAGAACTTGTTTCTATATCAGTATATAACCTATTATCTACAACTGTTCCTTACCCAAGAATACTACTCCTGGTCCCCTCCTCAGTCAGCTCTGAATCTGTGACCATAAATTGAGTAATTAACAACAAAACTTTCAGTTGGCCCTTCTTCCTGCATCTTGTATGAGATTGTGTGCTCCAGTGTGGGTCTAAGGACTTTGCTTTGCCCAGTGTAAAGCTTTCTGTCTTTTTCATTCCTTGGGTGCTGGAATATTCCAATGAATCACTTTTGGATAGATCCCATCCTCAGTATCCATAGACCTCTCTATTTGGCTTCCTATATAAAGCTGAGATAGAAAAATGGCACACTGTTCTTGGATTCAGTCCTATTAGGATTTTGAATAGCACATATTCTAGATGTGTTTGGAGAAGTCCGTAAGCGGGGGAAGGGATCCATTTTGGCTCTACTCTGTCTTTTTTATTATTGGTTTAAAAAAAACATTTAACACTCATTTCTTATAAAAACATTAGGAAGCATAGAGAATAAATGGGCCTTTCCGTAATATGATAAGTAGTATGTATCTAAAAGCATCAGCAAATATCATCCACAGTAGGGATAAGTTAGAAGCCTTCCCAAAAATGTCCATTATCACCACTATTATTTAATATACCATAAATGCTAGCTTTAGCAATAAGAGAAAAAGAAATAGAAGGACTTAAAGTAGACAATAAGGAAACTAAACTATTACTCTTTGCAAATGATATGATGATATATTTAGAGGATCCTAAAGAATCAACTAAAAAACTAGTAGAAATAATTAATAACTTTAGCAAAGTTGCAGGATTCAAAATAAACCCACATAAATCATCAGCATTTCTATATACAGTGGTACCTTGACACAAAAGTTTAATTTGTTTCATGGCCAAGCTTGGAATTCAATTTGCTCATGTGTCATATTGAATTTCCCCATTTAAATTAAGGAAATGCAATTAATCTGTTCTAGCTCAAAAAAAAATTTTTTTGTGGAAGTTTGTTTCTTCCTCCCTTTCAGAATGTTTTGATAATGTGTAAAACAAGTGTTGTTACACAGCTCTAATGCATGACCTGTTGCAACTTTTACTAGGTGTGTCTTTTCAATAAAATGTTTAATTTTTTCCCAAATCCTCAACATTTCCTTAATCTCACTTGTACTGATTACCTCATCCATCTAGGGCTTCTCTCCACTATGTAATTTCCTGCAAAACCTCCATAAGCTGCTGTGGCTGTAATTCCTTCAGTTCCTCTATTGTCAGTTCCTTACTCTGTTTCTCAATGAGGTTGTCAACATCAAGCAAAAGCAATTCAATACAGATGCTTGCATGGCCAAATAAACACTGAACTAAACAAAACAACCTTATGTAACTTGTGAAACCAAACTTTCAACAAGCTATCTAGTGGAGGAGGGTGGTGGAAGCTCATGATTCAAATATCTGCTCATAACTTAAAGCAAAAAATCCTGATTGTTACATGAAACATGTAACTATGGAGAAATATTCAAAATAAAAATGAAAAATGAAAAAATAAATTTTGCCTATTTATGAATAAATAAATAAATGAAAATTTAAAAAATTCCTGATCATGACTGCTCATTTCTCAAATTGATCATGACTTAAGGTGTTTATGTATCAAGGTACCATTGTATTACCAACAAAGTTCAGTAGCAAGAAATAGAAAGAGAAACTCCATTTAAAATAACTCTAGAGTCAAGATGGCATGTTAGTAGCAGTAAAGATAAAACCATTCTCTTACAATTCTTCCAAACCAATCTTTAAAAAGCACCTCAAAATGACAGGAGTCAAAAGCCAACAGTAAGATGGAGTGAGGGGTCTCTCCCACTGAATACAACTTGAAAGGTAGGCAAAGAGAGAGAGTCAATTTTCACAGGATAAGAGGGAACCAGAAGCAAAACTGCATACAGAGGAGTGCTGACCACCACCCCCCCACCCTCACTCCTACTGTACCAGGTCACAAGCCTGGGCACAAGCCAACTTTGGGATCCAGGGACCCTAGTTACACAAAATATAGAGTACCTCTTGAAATCCCAGGCCCTGGTACCACCTTGCAGTGAGGCCCAGAAGCCCATTTCACTCAGTCCTTTCAAGCCTATGCTGTAGTGAAGATCTAACCCTAGGAAAAAATATCTCACAGTGCCTGGTCCTGCTATCTACAGAGGAGAAAGAATCAACAGCTTTCAGAATTCCCAGTCCACAGGCAAAAAAAAGCTGGGAAAATGAGCAAACAGCAAAAGAAACACCTAATCCTAGAAAATGGCCTGGCAACAAAGAGCAAAGTAGAAAGTCAATAGGGGATAGTGTGATCTCAATAACCACATGCAAAACTTCAAAGAAAAATGGAAATTGGTCTCAAGCACTGGAAAAACTCAAAAAGGAATTCAGAAGTCAAATAATATAGGTCCAAGAAAAATGGGGAAAATAGGAAAAAGAAATGAAAATAATGCAAAAAGAAAACAACTATTTAAAATGAAAATTTGATCAACTGGGGAAAAAGCACAAAAATCCAATAAAGAAAGGAGTTTCTTGAAAAACAGAATTGATCTACTGGGAAAAGAGGCAAAAAAAATCCAGTGGAGAAAAGAGTTCCATGAAAAGTAGAATGGACCAAATTGAAAAAGAGGATCAAAAGATCATAGAAGAAATTCATTCTTCAAAAATTATAATTGGGCAAATAGAAGCTAATAACTTCATAAGAAATCAGGAAACATTTAAAAACTCAAAAGAATGAAAACATAGAAGAAAATATGAAATATGTCATTGAAAAAAACAACTGACCTGGAAAGTAGATCCAGGAGAGACAAATTAAGAATCATTAGCCTACCTGAAAGTCATGTCCAAAAAAAATAAGCCTAGCCATCATATTATAATATTCTTGAACAAGAGGTTAAAAAATAGAAATTGAAAGAATCCACAGATTACCTTCTATAATAAATCCCCAAATGACAACTCCCAAGAATGTTATAACCAAGTTCAAGAGCTCCCAGGACAAGGAGAAAATACTGCAAGTAGCCAGAAAGAAACAATTCAAATATTTTTAAAAAATTCAAATATTAAAAAAACAGTAAGGATTACACAGGATCTGGCACCTTCCACACTAAAGGACCAGAAGGCTTGGAATATGATATTCCAGAAGGTGAGGAAACTAGATTTACAACCAAGAATTGCCTACCCATCAAAACTGACTATATTCTTTCATGAGAAAGCATGTTCATTTAATAAAATAGAAGATTTCCAAGCATTTCTGAAGAAAATATCAGACTTAAACAAAAAGTTGATGTCTAATTACAAAAGGCAAGAGAAGCATAAAAATGTAAATAAAGAGAAAAATTTTAAGGACTTCAGTAAGGTCAAATTATTTATATTCCTACAAGGAAAGATGATATCTGTAACTCTTAAAAATTTTTTATCATGATCAAAGTAGTTAGAAGAAGTCTACATAGATAGAGGGTGTAGTAGTAAGTTATTTAGGATGATACATAATAAATAAATAAACAAACAAATGAATGAATGAATGATTCTAGACAATATAAAATACTTGGGAACCTATTTGCCAAGACAAACATTGGAATTATGTGAACAATTACAAAACACTTTTCACACAAATAAAGTCATATCTAAGCAATTAGAAAAATACTAATTGCTCATGGGTAAGATGAGCTATAATAAAAATGACAATTCTACCTGATGTCTGATCTATGCAGAAGGGAAGAATTTATGGCCAAACAAAAGATGGAGAGCATTACAAGATGCAAAATGAATAATTTTGACTATATTAAATGTAAAAGGTTTTATACAAGCAAAACTAATGTAACCAAGATTAGAAGGGAGACAACAAACTAGGAGAAATTTTTATAACAAATTTCTCTGATAAAGATCTCATTTCTGAAATATATAGAGAACTAGGTATAATTGTTTAGAATATAAGCCATTCCCCAATTGACAAATTGTCAAAGGATATGAATAAATTATCTTCAGATGAAGGAAACAAAGCTGTCAATAATTGTATGATAAAATGTTCAAAATCACTCTTGAGTAGAGAAATGCAAATTAAAACAACTCTGAGGTACCACTTCACACATATCAAATTGACCAACATGACCAAACAATGATAAATGTTGGAGGGGATGTGGCAAAATTGGGGCACTAATGCATTGTATTGGTGGAGTTGTAAACTGATCTAATCATTCTGGAGGGCAATTTGAAACTATGCTCAAAGGGCTATAAAATCCTTTGATCCAGTAATACCACCACTAGATCTATATCCCAAGGAGATTTTTTAAAAAGGGTGAGGGGAAGACATACTTGCACAAAAATATTTATAACAGCTCTTTCTTTGGTGGTAAAGAATTAGAAATTGGGGGAAATGTCCATCAATTGGTAAAGGACTGAATCAATTATGGTATATGACAGTGATCAAATACTAGTGTGCTGTAAGAAATAATGAATAGGATGACTTCAGAAAGAGCTGGAAAGACCTACATGAACTGATACAGAGTGAAATAAGCAGAACCAGGAGAGTATTGTACATAGTAACAGCAATATTGTAGGATGTTCAGCTTTGAAAGCTTTAGCTACTCTCGGCAATAAAATGGTACAGAATAATCTGAAAGATTTATGACAAAGAATTCTATCTACCTCCAAAGAAAGAACTATGGGAGTCAGAATGTTCATCAGGGCATACTGTTTTTCATTTTTGTTTGTTTGTGTTTTTATTTGGAGGTTTTGGTTTTATTATTATTTCTCTTACTGAACCATAAAGAAATATGTTTTGTACAATAATAATAATACATGTACAACCCAGATCAAATTGCTTACCATCTCCAAGATGGGGGAGGGAAGGGAGAGAGGAAGAAAATTTGGATCTTATAACTTCAGAAAATGTATGTGGAAACTTATTACATGTAATTGGGAAAATAAAATATTTTTTTAAAATATATAAATATTTTTAAAAAATTTTTAAATCCTATCTTCCATCTTCAAATCAATACTAAGTATTGATTCTAAGACAGAAGAACAATAAGAGCTAGTCAGTTAGGGTTAAATGTAAGCCACACAGCTCTTCCTTATTATTATTGAAGACACCATTATCCCAAACATGCAACCTAATTATCATCCTGAACTTTTCACTTGCACTCCATCCCACATATCCAATTCATCACCAACACTCATTTCTGTCATCATAACCTCTCATTCTCTTCTCTGCACCCTCAAAGCTACCACCTTATTAAAGACCCTTATCACCTAATGCCTGGACTGTATTGTAACAACCAGTCTCCCTGCCTGCCTGAAGTTTCTCCCTTTAATAACCCATCCTCCAGTAAAATATCAAAGTAAATTTCCTAATGTGCAGTCTGACCATGCGACACACCTACATGTCCTTCTCCATAAACTATAACATATAATAGTGTCCTATTGGCCCAGGATTAAATAGAATATCCTTTGTCTTTCATTTAAAGTTCTTCACAACTTTACCAGGCATCTTACATTTTACTCCCACTGTTTAGCACAGTGCCTGGCACATAGAAGGTACTTAATACATGTTCTATCTATCTCTATGCACTTTACAATCCCTCAACACTGGTTTACTTGCTTTTCCTTGTATATGATACTATTCTCTCCCAAATCTATGCATTTCTCCTTTCCTCCATGCCTGTAATGTTCTCCTTCTGTTTGCCTCCTGTCTCCCCTGACTTCCTTCAAGATTCAGTTCAAATTCTACTTTCTACACAATTTGTTTCCTCAGTCCACCCCCTCTCCAAGTGCCTTCTTTCTATGATTAATTTCTATTTATACTATAGTGAAAGAATTTATTTTTAATATATTCTGAATGCTTCCTACATCTGAATTCTAAATTAGAGGGTCCAGTCTGTTCTTCTACCCTTGTACTCATTCCTTTGTTCTTGGGAAGTCCAAGGAATGTTTCCCCCACCCCATCCCAATAAAAGCTGATTAATACATAAGGCTCTTCCTGATAATTTCTTGCCTATTCACCATCACCTGTGAGGATAGGGAGGGGTTGAGAGTCTCTATGGACCACCTCCTCTTTAACTATTCAGCAATCAGAGATGTCTTGGGATATCGAAAGGAGGGGCTGAATGATAAACTCCCAAATTATATTGATGGACCTACATGAAGGAATTTCCTTGTCTTTGATTATAGAGTAGATTGTAGACCACCAATTTTTTGGTTAATGCTAGTGTAAAAAGGAATTCTTTATTTTCTTTAATTTAACAGAGGACCTGGAGGTCCTCTTACCATAGAGATATATAGGGATTAACCAGACCACAGTGACAGGAAGAAGGAACAGGGGAGCCCCCTGTTGAGGGAGCATCAGTTGCAGGCTGTCAGTTGCTGACAGGAGAATCAGTAGCTGACAATTGGTTAGGCAGTTGCTGACAGCTGGGCTGGCATTTGGAGGGAAATTGGCTACTGGGCATGAGTTGGTTGTTGAGGGTTGGTGCTGGTAGTGTGGTTGGTGTTTAGTTGCTGGAATATAAAGGTGGGCCTGAGCTTACTGAGAAGGATTTAGAGGGTTTTTTGCCTCTGGAATCTCTAGAGAGCAGGAGGTCTGTCTCACAGGCAAAGATCTGCTATCAGTTGGCTACTGACAGTTTGGGCTGCTATAGAAAACTGGTTGAAAAAGTGAGTGAGTGAGTGGTGGCCATCTATTATTGTAGGGAGTTAGGTAGTTAGTGAATCATTTATAGATAGTGTAAGTTATATGGGTCTGGTGTTTGCCAGGCAAGAGGAAGTTGTCCTCAGAAGAGAGTTAGAAGTAGTTATTAGGAATTTTAAGTAGTATTAAGAATTTTAGGTATATTTATAGGGTATAAGATTAGTAATCTCTCTTTTCTCTCTTTCCCTCTTTTACTATATTCTTTTGCTATATTTTAAATTAAACTAAATTGTTAATTGTTAAAAGCTGCTAGAAGTTTTCTTTTTCTGGCTTAAAGGAATAATATTAATTTACAACTCTACTATATTCTCATTAAAACTTAAATTATTAAAATATGCTCTCTTATTTTGTCAAAACCCCTATTTTAACCCTTACACTAGCCTAAACAATAAATTGATATGTTTACCCAGAAACCAGGATCTCAAAATTCTCATTTTTCATAATATATATCCTACATGCAAATATACTGTATATATTGTATATGTGTATATATATTGTTTGTGTATTATGTTACTCTTCTATGTGTATATACTGTATAAATTGTATATGTGTATATATTATCTGTGTATTGTATTACTCTTATATGCATATGTACTGTATATAATCTGTATCTGTGTAAATTGTATGTATGCTACATTAATCTTGTATGCATATGTACTATATATTGTGCATATGTATTTATGTTGTATGTATATTGCATTATTCTTATGTGCATATATACTATATTTTACTGTATATGTATGTACATATATTGTATCACTCTTATATGCATACATTGCTCTTATTTGTATGTTGACTCCCCCATTCAAATGTCAGTTCTTTGAGGACAGTTTGCCTTTCTTTGTATCCCCAGTGCTTAGCCCAGTGCCTGGAATATAGTAAGTGCTTAATAAATGATTGTTGGCTAGATATATGGAGCATTTATAGGGAGACATGGGTGAGAATTGCAAGGATAAACAGGAATATATGAGTTGAAATCAATATCCTTGGAGGAAGTAACAATAATGAAGAGATCACATATCCATCAGAGTAGATCTTCTTCCCAATAGAAAGAAGTATGCTGGTAAATGATCAACAAGTGACAATAAAAAATATGTATGTGAAAAACTAATCTGAATTATTAACATTTTCTCCACCACTTTTTTAAACTGAGGCAATCAACAAAACAATAAATCAGCCCTGATGGCTCAGTGGATAGAACACCTACTCTGGAGACAAAAGGTCCTGGCCTCAAATCTATCCTCACATACTTCCTGGCTGTGTGACACTGGGAAAAAGGAAGGGAGAAAAAAAGGAAGGAAGGAAGTAACAAACAAACGAATGAACGAACAAATGAACGAACAAACAAACAAATAAACAAAGGAAATCTAACATTAGGCTCTTGGGAGCTGGTTCAAGCTGGCTCCAGCATGGTACACAGTAGAAAACTATTTTTAATTGGAAGTGTGAAAAACATTGTACAATTTTTTTTTAGGAGAACTGAGGACAAAGGGATGAGAAATGAAACTATGTTTTTCCTTGTGGTCAGTTAGCAACAAGAAATCCAACAAAGGCAGTAACAGCTTTAAAACTGAAGGAGGAACCAGTGACTGGAGACCTGGATATTATTTTGAGAGAAAAACAAATCTACAAGTAAGGAATGCATGAAGCAACAGAAAGAAATATCTCATGCTCTAGACAGCTCCCGGGATGAAGCTCTACCTGCCCCATCCTATTTATTGCTCTGGATTTAAATAAAGATGGGGTTTATATACAATCTCGGAGAAGTAATTTTTTTATGTACAAGGTAATTGCTGATTTCAACACTGAAAATTGAAAAATTCTGAGAATTGAAAATATTTGGTACATGTTGGCATGTGGCATGATGTAATAGAAAGAATATGACTTCAAATTTAAAGGACTTAAGTTCTAATTCTATCACTAGCTATGTGACATTTCATTTTTATGAGACACTATTTCCTTGACTATTTATAAGATCACAATTGTACATTCTACCTTACAGAATCTTGTGAGATTTTTAATGAGATAGTTAATGTAGACAAAGTGCTTTGTAGCCATCAAGTGCTATTTAAATGTAGACTATAACTATTATAACTGAAGCAAAGGAGTTGTGATAGAAGACAAATGTCAATATGGGGTTTTACCAATAGAAATTTTGGAATCATTTTGAAATGGAAAGAGACACTATTTTGATATGTAAAAGCAAGAAGTTAAATATAAAGCAAGGAAAACAACAAAAGTAACAAAAACTTGAAGCAAATTTTGTTTTGCTTTTCTCTGTTAAGGTAACAAAAATTGACTAGGTTGTTTTGGTTTTCTTCACCATTAATTAGTCAATGTGAAAGAATAGTGGTGGTCAATGAAACAAAAAATAAAGAAACAAAATAAAATATTTGCTTTTTCTGTCATTGGCTAAAGTTTTACTCTCAATAGAATAGGCAATGGATCTGCCAATAGTCTAGTTAAGAGACAGTCACCTTCCTACCAATGCTCATACAATTGAATTTAAGATAACCAAATGAAATTGAGGTATTGGTCTGTTGCTTATATTCACTGTATTGCTGTTTGTGTGAATATACACTAATGCTTAAACATGCTCTTGGTTTTTCATAGACCTATTGATATTGTATTCCAAGTGTGGAGACATATTAAAAATGTCCTTTTAAGTTTTTCTGAAAATATTAAGCAGTAGTATTGCTTTGAACAAAATGTCCTTTTCAGATTTTCAGAACGTGAGGTTACATCTAGGGGTAGGGAATGCCTTTCTTAGGTAGGCAAATGGTTTAAGGATGCTAACCAAAACTTAGAAACATGAATGACTATGGTCTTATTGAACAGTGCCTTCCTCAACCCAGAAAGGATTGAGCATCATCATTTCCAGAAGAAATTAGTCTAAGACTTAGGCAAGGGAAACGCAAAATATCCCACACAAAGAGAAGCACCCTCTTCTATTATTCAGAAGAAAATCTTAACATTAAGATGATTCTCAATAAACATCAGTATGAGAATCTTATATCAGCCTTGTCTCAATAAATTAGTCAATAAGCATTAATTAAACAACTACTATATGCCTGTCACAGTGCTAAGCACTGAGGTTACAAAAAAAGGTAAAAGACGATCTGTGCCTTCAAGAAGGTCATAATCTAATGGAGGGAGACAACAGGCAAACAACTATTTACAACCAAGCTACATACAGAATAGGAAATAATCTCAACAGAGGAAAAGCACTATAGAATTCAAAGGGATAGAGAAAGGCTTCCTGTAGACTAGAGTCTTTCATGGTTCTAAATTTTGGTCAGTGGAGATAGCTGGGTAGCTCAGTGCTTTGAGAGCCAGGCCTAGAGACAGAAGGTCCTAGGTTCAAATATAGCCTCAGGCATTTCCTAGTTGTGTGACCCTGGACTAGTCACTTAACCCCCATTGCTTAGCTCTAATTGCTCTTCTGCCTTAGAACCAATACACAAAAAGGATTTTGTTTTAAAAACTAGGGTTAGAATTCTTAATCCATTTCCTTAAGAAAGGCCTTTTATCTCCTAGGATTTTACCAGGGCCACAAAGGAAGATGGGAGGCAGAAAAGGTGGGGAAAGGCATTCCATTCCAGGGAGATAGACAATGAAAATGCCTGAAATCGAGAGATAACATACCTTACTGAAGGAGATAAGTGTCATTGGGTCACAGAATACTTGGGGTATCAGGTATAAGAAAACTAGATAAGGAGTACTAGTTTATAAAGGGCCTTGAAAGCTAAAGGGAGGGTTTTATATTTGAGGGGTCACTGGACTATGTCTAGCAGGGGAGAGTGACATGGTCAGATATGCACTTTAGAAAAATAACTTTAGCAGCTAAATAAAGCACAGATTAGAGTAGGGAGAGATTTGTAGCAGGTACCTATTTGCCTATGGACAGGTATGAGTTCCATTAATTTCTTGAAGGAAGTGGTTTATTTACAAATGGCATGGTGACTTTGGAATGTTAACATGAAACTTTATTTCAGAATATTGTGATCATTTCCTTGTTCAAGATTCCTATAATTTTACTGCAAATCTTTTTGGATTAGAGTGCTTGGCATAGTGCCTAACACATAGAAGGCACTTAATAAATGTTTGTTGACTGTCCAAATGACTGGAGAGACATGTGGAAAGGCATGGGAGAACTATAGTAATTTGGATGTCTTTCTCTGAACCAAAAATGAGTTGGAAATTAAGTGAAATTACATAGAATTGTTTCTAACAGATTTGTACCTAAAACTAAAGAGTATAGTATTAATATTTTTCTTCTATACAAGCTTACATTATTTGCTTGAGTTCTATGGATTTGCTTATTTGCTTTTTTGTCATATGCAAATGTACATATTGAATGATATATGTAATTTAGATAATCTCTAAAGCAGCCTGTGAAGTAATGCTGTGCACTGTTATGACTATTTCATGTACTATTGTAATGTATGGTACATGCACCAAACTAATTTATCATTACATATGATGACCAGTGTGCTAGAAAGCCAAATAAGATTCATTAATTCATAATCAAATTTGTTCATCTGATGTATGCAATTATCTTTTGACAATATTAACATTGACTCCATTATGAACAAACCACCAACCTGATGCTTATTAGTCATGGTAAGTGTATCTCAAACTGATTCTTAAGATGGATTTCTGGAAAGTCTCCATCAATCAGCACTTCCCTCAAGGGAGCACAGAGGGTTAGGGTTCAGGATGAAATGAAAGAGTCTATTGTAGTTAAGAGAAGGCTCATGATTAGGATATCTAGCCAGGTTTTATTGTCTGAACTAGAGGCATTAATGGATTACGCTCAAGTTCTAATTGGTGTTAATTTTCCTAATGTGTTTATTATTATTTGATTGGTAGATAATTACATAAGCTATTTTTAAAAATTTTAAATATTTTTCCATGTTTACATGATTCATTTTATTTTCCTCCCCTCTTCCCTCCCCACTCCCAGAGGCAACAAGAAATTCTACTGGGTTATACAAATGTTATTACTTTTATTATTCATTTTTGCTATACAGTGATTTTTTAAAGCCTAGATCCCAAATCACATACCCATATATACATGTAATAAGTGATGTCATATGTTTTGCTTTTGCATTTCTACTCCCATAGTTCTTTCTCTCAGTGTGTTTAGTGTTCTTTCTCATAAATCCTTCAGGAGTGTCCTGGCTTGTTGCATTGCTACTAGTAGCAAAGCCCATTGAGTTGAATTATTTCACAATGTTTTACTTTCTATGTACAATGTTTTCCTGATTCTGCTCATTTCACTCTGCATTAGTTCATTGAGGTTCTCCCAGTTCATATAGAAAGCCTCCAGATCATCAGTCCTTACAGCACAATAGTATTTCATCATGATCTGTTATGAGGGTGGTGATGGTCACTAAAGGGACCTTGACAAGTCTAGCAGGAGGTTGGAGTTGGTTGTTATGAAGGTTGAGCAAACTCAGCTGGGAATGAACTTAGTTCAGGTTCAAATCCAAACCCTGAAAGATAAGTGCACAGTGAACTTTCACTGCTAACTGCTGGGCTCCTTTAAGATGTCAAGCAGCTGACCCTACCCTGCTGAGGTAACTGCCTCTTATTTGATGGTGGGAGACCAACAGGAAGTGGGTACTTGAACTTCCTGTCCCAACTATGGGGTAGACTGAATCTCCACTGCTCAGAATTCTCCCTTCTTCCCTATCTTCCTTAGCTTTGGTGGTAAAGAAATAACCACAAGATTCCCAGGTTGAGGCTAAGGGATTTATTGAAACTGGGGAAGGAATAGGCAAGGTAAGAGAGCTTGGTGTTACTAAGCTGTTGCTATGGTCTCACTGGGTGATGCTGGCAAAGGTCCTAAGAAGGTCTTGGCAGGCTGAGGGCTAGATACCCTTGGCCAGAGCTAAACTGTTTCTGGTCAAGAGATTGATCAGATCTTCTGGCTAATTTAGTTGATAATGGAAATAGATATTGTTGTGTTGCTCAAAGAGAAGGTCCTAATATCTAGGCTATTCTAATTTCCTACCCATGATCCTCCTCCCTCAACCCTCTCAATTCCCACCACACGGGCCCAGGGGAAGGGGTAGATGAGTGGTCAGGGAGAAGTATGGGGAAAACAGAACCCAGGCTTGGGTTTGCAGGGGCTTTTATAGTCTCAGCACAACTGTCAGCTGGCACCTGGCCCATGGCACAAGCCATTGGCAACATTCCATCCATGGCAACTGACAGCTTTGCCTAAGTTAATATTGCAATGCAAAAACCCTGCCATAGTTCATTGAGGTTCTCCCAGTTCATATAGAAAGTCTCCGGATCATCAATCCTTACAGCACAATAGTATTTCATCACCATCATATACCACAATTTGTTCAATCATTCCCCATTTAAGAGACAACCCTTCATTTTCAAGTTTGTTTTTTTTTTGCCACCACAAAGCATGTGGCTTTGAATATTTTTTTTTATTTTTTATTTTTTTTAAACCCTTAACTTCTGTGTATTGGCTCCTTGGTGGAAGAGTGGTAAGGGTGAGCAATGGGGGTCAAGTGACTTGCCCAGGGTCACATAGCTGGGAAGTGTCTGAGGCTGAATTTTTTGTACAAGTATTTTTCCTTATTATCTCTTTGGGGTACAAACCTAATAGTGGTATTGCTGGATCAAAGGGCATACATTCTTTTAAAGCTCTTTGTGCATAATTACATATTGCCTTCTAGAATGGCTGGATTAATTCACAACTCCACCAGCAATGCATTAGTGTTCTGGTTTTGCCACAACCCCTCCAACATTTATTATTTTCCTTCACTGTTGTATTGGCCAATATGCTAGATGTGAGGTGGTACCTCAGCCTTGTTTTGATTTGCATTTCTCTGATTATGAGAGATTTAGAACACTTGTTCATGTTTTATTGATAGTTTTGATTTCTTTATCTGAAAACTACCTATTCTTGTCCCTTGTCCATTTGTCAGTTGAAGAATGGCTTGATTTCTTGTACAATTGACTTAGCTCCTTATAAATTTGAGAAATGAGACCTTTGTAAGAGATTTTTGTTATAAAAAAAATTTCCCAATTGGTTGTTTCCCTTCAAATTTTGGTTGCATTGGTTTTGTTTATACAGAAACTTTTAAATTTAATATAATCAAAATTATTAATTTTATATTTTGTAGTGTTCTCTATCTCCTGCATGGTCCTAAATTCCTTCTTTTCCCCTAGATCTAATAGGTATATTATTCTATGTTCACCTATTGTTTATGATTTCCCTCTTTATATTTAAGTCATTTACCTACTCTGAGTTAATCTTGATATAGGGTGTATGATGTTGATCTAAACCTAATTTCCCCCTTACTGTTTTCCAATTCTCCCAGCAGTTTTTTGTCAAATAGTGGGTTCTTGTCCCAAAAGTTGGGATCTTTGGGTTTATCAAACATTATCTTGCTAGTGTCATTTACCCCATTGACCCACCCTTCTATCTCTAAGCCAGTACCATATAGTTTTGACGATCACTGCTTTATAATATAGTTTGAGATATGGTAATGCTAGGCCTCCCTCCTTCACATTTTTTTCATTAGTTACCTTGATATTCTTAATCTTTTGTTCTTCCAGATGAACTTTGTTATAATTTTTTTCTAATTTTATAAAAAAGTATTTTGGTAGTTTGATAGATATAGCACTGAATAAGTAAATTAATTTAAGTAGGACTGTCATTTTTATACATAAGTTATTGATAAATTTGTTTATTATATTTTCTCATTCGTGGTCTGTCCTACCTGGAGGCTCACATAGATTTATCAAGTTTTTATGAAACATACATAGGTTATTAACCGACTATACACAAGTGTTTAACTTATCATTAAAAACCACTAATACAGAAAAAACTAATAGCAAAACAAATAAAATATCTCAGTCACAAAATTGAAGATTATAATAAAATGGGGTCAATTAGTTGTTGCCATACTTATTCTCATTATAACTACTGATGTCAATTTGCCATGAATGGCACCTAGAGATTATTGACTGAAATTCTAGGATAATCATTATTCTTCTTTTAAATGGTAGTTATTTTTTTTTCTGCATTGTGTTTTGGCATGTCACTTTTACTATGGTTGATTTTACAAGGGATCATGAAATGAAGTAACCACAGGAAGGGATATACTTGATCTTTCTTGAAGTTCCCCCAAAAAAAGTACTTGGATAGCTGTACCAGATCTCAAACTATACTATAAAGTGGTAATCATCAAAACAATCTTGTGTTCCCAAAGAAAAAGTAGTGGATCAATCAATTTTCAATTAGAAAATTAACATATAGTAGTTAATGACCAGAATAACTTAGTGGACAGTAAATAGAAAGATCCAAGCTACTGGAGGAAGAACTCACTATTTGACAAAAATTGCTGAGAAAATTGGAAAATGATGTGGTGGAAAGTAGGCATAGGCCAACATCTCAGACTATACATCAAGATAAATTCAAAATGGATAAAATGATTTAGAAATGAAGGGTGATACCATAAACAAATTAGGGGAACACTGAAAAGTTTACCTGTCAGATTTATGTATAAGAGAAAAATTTATGACCAAACAAGACATTGAGAACATAAAAAATGAAATGGGTAATGTTGATGACATCAAATTGGAAAGGTTTTATACAAACAAAACCAATGTGACCAAGATTTGAAGAGAAACAACAAAATGGGAAAATATTTTATGGCAAGTGTCTCTGACAAAGGCTGCATTTTGACAAATGTTCAAGAAATATGAATAGGTAGTTCTCAGGTAAA
Source organism: Gracilinanus agilis (assembly GCF_016433145.1). Lineage (NCBI taxonomy): Eukaryota > Metazoa > Chordata > Mammalia > Didelphimorphia > Didelphidae > Gracilinanus > Gracilinanus agilis. The sequence continues at coordinate 543,384,688 of NC_058131.1, read as the reverse complement.
GAAATTAAAATTATCTGTAGTTATATGAAAAAATGTTCCAAATCACTATTGATTTGAGAAATACAAATTAAAATAACTCTGTGATACCACCTCACATCTATCAGATTGGCTAATATGACCAAAAAGGAAAATGATAAATGTTGGAGGACACGTGAGGAAATTGAGACACTAATACACTGCTGGTGGAACTATGAACTGATACAAGCATTCTGGAGAGCAATATGGAACCCCATTCCAAAGGCCATAAAACTATGCATACACTTTGACCCAGCAATACCACTACTGGATCTATATTAAAAAAAAAAAAAAAAAAAAAAAAAAGATCAGAGCCGTAGGAAAGGACCTCTTGAACAAAAATAGCAATTCTTTTTGTAGTGGCAAAAAATGGAAACTGAGGGGATGTCCATTGCCGAACAAGCTGTAGTATATTGTAGTAATAGAATACTAGTGTACCATAAGAAATGATGAACAGGAGGAATTCCTGGAAGCCTGGAAAGACTTCTATGAACTGATACAAAGTGAAGTGAGCCAAACAAAGAGAACTGTGTTTACAAAAATAGAACTACTATATGATGATCAACTGTAATGGACTAATGTATTATCAGCAAAACAAAGTCCCAAGATAATTCCAAAAGACTTCATGATAAAAAAAAAGAAATGCAACCCATAGTCAAAGAAGAAACAGTTAACATTGATTGCAGATTAGAGCACACCATTTTTCACTTATTTCTTTAGTGATTTTTTATTGTATTGTCTTCTGTCACAGCATGAGGAATATAAAAATATGTATTGCACTAAAGTACTGGGATAACCTATATCAGTTGTTTATCACCTTGGGAAGGTGGGGGAAAGGCCACAGGAGAGAATCTGAATTGCAAAATGTCAGAAAACAATTGGCAAAAATTGTTTCTACATGTAATTAAAAAAAAAAAAGAAAGTTTAAAGGAAAAGAAGTGCTTGGACACAGAACAAGAGAGTTGTCTGTGGTCAGGCGGGTCCCTTTTCCAGTGTTCATTGAATTCCAAGGCACTGGACTTTGTTTTCCTATGTGCAGAGACCCTTTCACTGATTTTATATCTACAGATTTCTAGAACTACACCCATTGATTTTTTTTTTGTATCTCTAAGTATTTCAACTTATTTTGAAATTTAGCAGTATATGAAGATTCCCTCTTAGCAAGTTATATAGAAATATCATCCCTGTGATTGCATCAGCTTTGATACTCATACCTCATCAGTGCCCTCAATTGTCTCTGCCCTCTTTCATTGGAGGGCTAGAGGGTGGAGCAAAAAGCTCCCAGGGAAAGAAGGGCTCAGAAGCCCAGTCAGCTCTCCATTTCCCATTAGCTGCATTTCCTGGATTCAGTTTCATAATCACCACATCCTATCATGGCTGGGTACCCTCTTCATATAGTGGGCACTTAATATGTTTATTGTATATAATACGAATTATTATAGATGTAATAATAACTAATATTTATTTAGGATTTCTTAACATCTTCCCTCTGAGACTATCTCCAGTATATATATATATATATATATTCTGTTGTGTGGAGATGGAAAGCATGGAATCTCTGCAAAGATACATGCTTTCCATCTCCACACAACAATTCTTCTTCCTTGTTTACATGTTTTCTCCTCCACTAGATTATGAGTTCCTTGAGAGCAAGGATAGTTTTTCACCTTTCTTTGTATCCCCATCACTTAGTACAGTACAGGTGAGGAAACTGAGAACCAGAGAGAATATGACCTAGCCAAATTTATAGTCATTTATAGATAGAACCAGGTTCACCAAAGTTTGTCTGTCTGGAGAGTCCAAAGAAGAACAAGTAATTTTTCTAGGGATGTTAGGGTCAGACAAAGAGAGAAAACAGAAAGCTTGCTAAAGGGGCAGTAAAGTATCCTGGAAATATTCAGCTACCATAGTGAGGGCTAGTGAGGCTACTGCTTCCTTACCCCAAACCCAGTTCTGCTGCCTCTGATCCCAACAGCTCTAATTAAGGGCAAAAGTGGGGTAAGAGAAAAAGACAGATACAGTTCCTGCATAATAGCTGCCATTCCTGCCTCCTCTGCTGCTACCATAATTGGGAGGGGATGGAACTACTTGGAAGCTACCCAGGACTGATACAAGAGAGATTGTAGATGTCTATGTTTACAGAGAATGACAATGGTGATGTTGCTCTACCCACCCACCCACCCAGAAAAAGCATTGTGTTTATTATGCAATGACATTCTAGCTGTGCTAAAAGAATACAATCTATGTGACTCTACCAGACTAAGCACTCATCACCGAAAAGTAACACTCAGAAAACTAGAATATATAAAACTGAATATCTCAGCAGAGTAGAATTTTGTGACAAAAAGAAAATAAGGCTTCAACCAGAGTAAGTTTCAAAATGACTTATTTATTAGCCTAGCAAGGAAATTCATTTACTAATGTAAGTTAATTCAATTACATTTGACTACAGTAGCCAAAAAAAAAATTTGTCCAGAAAAAATAAATTTGGCTCAATTAAAATAATATGTTCATGGATTGATAAGAATATGTGGCAATACCTATCAATGTGAATTTTCAAAGATCAAATACATAAAATCCCATTGACATATGGTCGTTTACAATCAATTTGGATGACAGAGAACACTAACTTTGAATCTCAATTAAGTGAAATATTATCCCCAAAAAAGAATTCCAGTCTTCTCATTAGTAGTTCTGTATTACCAAAAATATATATGCTCAGTTATTATTATTATAATATTTTGGATTTTTTCAATAAAAAATTTGTGTTTTTTCTCTTGTCATATAACAGCCATAATTTTGCCTAGACCCACAAAAAACTAAAATATTTACCATCTGGCATTTTAGAGAAAAAGTTTGTTAACCCCTGAATTAGAGAGCATTATACAGATCAAAACATCATAAATTTAGAGCTGGAAAGTTGTTAGAAGTCAAGGTCATTCCATTCATTTTAGATGGGGGCTTATATAGAACAGTGTAAGAATTATAGATGGATAAGTTTACTATTAGAATCCTAAAAATTGTCATTGCTCCCTGGGAACCCCAAATCCCATGTAAGAGCAAGTTGGGGGAATGACCCCAGAGGTGGTGCTGTAATATGTTCAAACCAATATTCTACGACCAAATGCTCATTAGTTCAGGGCACTAAAATGAAAATTCTTGGATAGTCTATGGATATGACTATAATTGTGTTAAGGATTTCATATTGAAGTCCTGTGAAGAACAAAGAAACTTGACATTATATTAAGTTCTAAACTTTTGAGGTCAAGTTCAACACACAGGGATTTTTGCCATAAAAGGTTTATGCCTCAAAAATATGATCTCCTATAAGAATTTCACAAGCACCTGAGTCCAAATTTGAAATTTTCAATAGGAAAGAGGACTAATATTATGCAAGTAGATTTTCAATCAGTTTTGAGGATAACTGTATAAGTGACTGTGTTAGAATTTATTCCTAATATTTTCATTTTGCTAGTGAGAATTCAATTAATTTCCCAGAAGGCAATAGTAATTTATAAGTGCTACCTCTATATCACAAAAATTCTAAATCATAATTCTATGAAGTAGAAATAAATGTCACACAAGATCTTTGTTTCAAATATCCAAGCTTGATTTTGGCATGCAGAAAATTCACAAAACATTCTCTGCTGAAAGTCTATAATTTAGAATCCAGTTCAGTCTTACAAAAACTTTGTAGGAGGAGTAACTGAAGTTCTTTACTTCCCAAAGTAAGTAACAAGGGCTATTTCAGGCAAGTGTTTCGTGAATACTTCTTGGGGAAATTTTATGGCATCATATTAGTCTAATCACTAATTCCATCTCAATCTAATCAATAATCACTAGCATAGTGCAATAAATTGAGATTCTGAGATCATTTTTGAGGTCCCTGTAAATCATGAGAGAAGAATGATGATTTTTTTGGGAAGAGTGGTAGACAAGAATGTGGAAGTTTGAGTGCATAGCCCAGCCCTATCTATGTAATTATGTGACCATAAGCAAATTATTTCCTCTCTCTCGAGCCTCAGTTTCCTCATTTGGAAAAAATAAATAGAATAATGTCTGCAGGACCTAATTCATAGGGAGGTTATAGAGAAAGCACTTCACAAATTTTAATTATAAAAGAGCCAGGCATTTGATCGTAAAGCAGATATGTGTATGCCCACCTAGATTGCCTAAATCAATGGTGTCAAAGAGAAATGGATCCTTCTGGGCCACATATTGGCTTAGAAACCCATGATTTAACATTACCTATGTTGATTTGTATTTTTATATGTGTTGATAAACATTTCCCAATTATATGTTAATATGGTTTAGGCAGGAGTTTTTCCTGCTTTTCTTTTGAGACCTCTCAATAGAGTTCAACACCTTTAATAAAAGATATAATCTGAGGCATGTCTCACCTCTGAGGAAAGGAGGAGAACCAATGCTGAATGCTAGCTAGCTGGATGGGCAAGAAGACCCCAAGAGCACCACCAAGGCCAGTATCAAAGAGGGGAACTGAGCTAACTAAATGCCCAATTAATATCTCTGGGTCAGAAGTATTATTTGGGATCCAAAAGGAAAAACACCTCCCTGCTCATTTATAAAGTAAAGGGTAACCTTTAGCTCTGACTTACCAGATTTATTCAATCCCACTAAATAATGATTACATAAAAGACCATCACAAATAGTAAATAGTGAGTATATCCATTTATGTAAGCAAAATAGCAAGGGAAATTAGAGTTCTACAAATTAGAATATATACAAAATAAATAAGAGTGAATGTATTCATCAGGTAGGAGTGAAATAATATCTCAGCTCTAACCAAGAGAGAAGTCTCATCTAAAAGGTTTGGGGAGAGGGCCCTTCTCTGATTGCCAGCTCTAAAAGTCCAACATGCTTCTACCTCAGGGGAGATCTTGGCACTTGCATTTTATGACCATTTCTCTCCAAATTCTCCAATGGTCTCTCCTGTCAGTCTTTTTTTCCCATCATGCCAGGAGAAAGGGAAAAGGCACTTACCTCCTCTCCAACAATCAGGAATCATGTCTCCCTCCAATTCTGCAGGACATGTCTCCCTCTGATTCTATAAGCCAAGAAACCATGTGGGATTCTTTTTCCAATTTTCAGAAGCAAAATTAATTACCTATAACTCAGAAAAAACTCAAACAGATGATCAAAACTAAATTCCTTTCCTCAGAAGACAAGAGAAGTAATAATAACAAAAGCTCATTTTGATGTAATAGTAGCAAATATTTATATAGTACTCTAAGGTTTTCAAAGTGCTTTTATTATTTGATCGTTCCAACAACGTTGTGAGGTACATGCTATTAGTATCCACATTTTATGGAAGAGGACAGTGAAAAAGATAGTAAACAAGAGATTTAACCAATGTCATTACAGCTGGTGTCTAAGGCAAGACTTGAACTTAACTGTTCCTTACTCCAACTCCAGCATTGTCTCCACTGTACCACTAGCTATAAGGGAGATTGGGAGAGAAAAAGAGATAATATAGAGAGATATTATAGACAGATAGATGATAGATAGATAGATAGATAGATAGATAGATAGATAGATAGATAGATAAAGAGAGACAGATAGAAAGATAAAATTTAAAGATTTACAAAGTACTTTCCTCACAACAATCCTGTTTTAAGAGCCTAGAAGTAGATAGGATTCCTATCTACGTCTGAGGTAGATAGCATGACTATTGTTATTTTCATTTTACGTATGAAGAAATTTGATTCAATTCAATTAAGATTTGCCCAGCCAAATTTGAACCCAGATTTCCTGAATTTTTTTTTTATAATTTTTTTTTTAACCCTTGTACTTCGGTGTATTGTCTCATAGGTGGAAGAGTGGTAAGGGTGGGCAATGGGGGTCAAGTGACTTGCCCAGGATCACACAGCTGGGAAGTGGCTGAGGCCAGGTTTGAACCTAGGACCTCCTGTCTCTAGGCCTGACTCTCACTCCACTGAGCTACCCAGCTGCCCCCTTCCTGAATTTTTGAATATTCCTAAAATAATATCCACATACTGCCTGCATTATGTGTAGAAAAATGTCAAAGGCAAAGCTCTGGAGCATGATTGAACCACATTTTCTGCTCCAAATTTTGAGCCAAAATTCATCATACAAAGATTTCCAAGCTAGCAGCCTAATAACAATTAATAGCCAATGACTACATTTTATATTGTACTTTAAAATTTACAAAGCTCTTTCCATATATCATCTCACTTGACCTTGACAAGTCTGTAAGGTAAGCACTGCAGGTATTATTTTTAACCCCATTTTACAGAAAAGAAAACAAAAGTTCAGAAAAGGGGGTAACGACATTGGATGCACAACTAGTAACTATTACAGGGAGGATTTGAACTCAGGCTTTATGACTATCTGCCATTCTCAGCATGCCGTGCTACTTCTATTCCATAAGAATTCAATTCTTCTGATTCCAAAGTCCAGAATTCTATCCCTTCTGCCAGATTGACTCTAAACACTGTCAAGTTCAATTCCTATGTTCTTCTAAAATGGGAAAATAAATATGAATCACCAATCTAAAGCAAAGAGGGACCTCAGAGCCCATTTAGTCCAAATTTCTCATTTTACAGATAAAGAAAGTGAAGCCTAAAGATGGTAAGTGATTTGCCCTATTTCATGGATTAAAGATCAGAGGTGAGATTTGAGCCAAACTACTTTGAGAGCTAGAGCTTTTCCTATCGTATCATTTCACCTCTCACCAACCTTCTTTCTGCATCCATCAAATCTATCCATTCATCCATCAGTTCATAATAACACAACCAAAGGCCTTAGAAGTAAATATTGCAAGAATTTCAGTGTTATGAAGTAGAAATGAATGTGACCTGTGAGCTTTCTATTTCATTCCTAATTGAAAAAGATATGCAAAAAAAAGATAAAGAACATTCAAGGAGGCTACTACTTAGTTCCATACCTTAAAAAACTATAACAAAGGAAAAAGAGCTTAAATGGTTTTATACAAATAGAAAAAGGTAGTATGGATCATCTATGTTCTCTGTCTATACTAAGAAGCAGGATGTATGACCTGAATAACCTTTGTTCCAAAGTGAATGAGCCAAATTTAGCACACAAGGATTTCACAGAAATAATTCCCCACGGGAGGCCTGGATTTCAGAAAGCTGTTCTCTGCTTTAAAAAAGGTCTGACATAAAAGCTGCAACAGATCTCAGCTTCCTTTTCGCCAATGGAGGGAGATCTCACCATGTAGTTCAACTCTTTCTGTGCTGTGGGAAATGCAAGGTAAAGCAAATCTTAGCAAAGCTATTATAGATCAAATGGTTATTACCATTGCCACCATAATGTATCAGCTTAATGCAGCCCACTTAGTGTTCCTGGAATAGACTCTGTGTGTTGCCTGTAGTGCACACTGAGAAATGTCAAAGTCAAACTGTGGAGCATGATTGAAATGCATTTTCTGCTCCAAATGGTACAAGCCAAGTTCAACATGTTGAGATTTCACCAAAATCCTCCAGGGTAGGAGGTCTGCACTTTAAAATTTTGTTGTCTAGCTTACAAATAAGTCATGTAGGAAAAGGACAAAATTTGAAACTGTCTTGGACAAATAGGATGATAGGTTACACAAACCTATTGAATCTTCTAGGTTTTTCTGGTAATAGCCATAAAGGAAAAGATTTATAGCAACATTTTGTTGAATCATTGTTTGCATTGATCCAATTAACAGGATGCTTACCAGTACAATGAGAATTCTGAGAAGAGCCAAGGATTTTTCCGCACATATAGAATGTTTTTCAGTGGAGATAGTTCAGAGAAAGATTTGATGACTTCCTGGATATAGTGTTGAATACATTTCTTGGAGAGGTATGAAGGGATATAATTGTGCCTGTATAGCATCTGCTCCTCATTTGCCTATTCAGAGTAAATCTGAGAGAAATTGAAGAAATCTGATTTATCGATCATTGTCTCCAATCAGAACCTCAGATCTTGGGTGCCATTCATTAATTTGAATGTACTGTTGATAAGTGAGAGGAACGACCACCTACTCAAAAGAATCTCACACTCTATGTCACTGTGTCAAAGTTTCATCCTTAAAAGAATGGGTACTCACAAGCCAGTGTTACTAGTGATACAGCCAGCAAGTAAGTACAAAATATTGGAGCACTCAGGTTCCTTTTTTCCTAGTCTCTAACTCAAGGATGGTACCTCTCCTCATTCACCATTGGCTGCTTACTTGAGAGTTATAAATCTTATCCTGTAAACTAGCTAATTGACACAAAAGGCAATTTACAGAGCCCATTATCCTAATTATTCAAGTGGGTTTTAACCAGTCAAAAAAAGGACTTTTTCAGTCCTATCTATCTGCATATCCTATTAGCCTTTTAAAAGAATTACCTGTCATCCCATTCCTTGTCATGTCCTACTCCCATAGATGTGGGGAAATAGTGCTTAAGTTGGGAATACAAAACTTAACTTGTTTTGATCAAAAGGCTTCCTCACCCTATTTAGTGATTCATTGAGAGGAATCCACCATCTTATTGAACTTCATCTCTCACAATATGGTTAAACAGGGGTAGTGCAGGGGACAGCTAGGTGGCTCAATGGATTGAGAGCCAGACCCAGAGATGGGAATAATAGGGTTCAAATATAGCCTCAGACACTTCCTAATTGTGTGACCTTGGGCAAGTCAATTAACCACCATCCCCTAGCCCTTACCATTCTTCTGCTTTGGAACCAACAGTACTGATTCCAAGATGGAAGGCAAAGGTTTAAAATAAGATGTAGTGGAGTATAAGGTTTCAAATAAAGATATTATAAGGCGATATGTAAATCTTAAAGTATTATATTTATATGTTAATTATCATTATTTTTAAGCTGGAAGCCAATCAACTGAGTCCCTCCAGACCACTTAATGGAATTGAATAATATAAGGAATGTTATTAACTGTAGTACAGAGAGCGGGGACAGAGCAGTTTTGCAGGCTTTGGCTGAGTTCTGATGTCACTTAGGAGTTTAGAATCTTGGAAGAAAGTTTCATTTGGACCTGGGAACTCGTGGAGAGAATCAGGGCCAGCTGAGCTGCTTCTTCTCCTTCTTGAGATTGAAAACCTAGCCTAGTTTTGGAGTGTTTTTTGAGATTTGTTAATTTAGATAAACCTTTTGAATCTCCATACTCTACTTCATTTCCCTACCTTCCTTTCCCTTACCTAAATGTCAGTGAGGAGTGAGTAAGGAGAGTGAATCAGAGAGTAGTTTCAAATCTGTGAGAGTTTAGCTATACTCTTGCAGTACATTATCTAGAGAGGTTTGGTAGCCATCATCATAATTCCTTTTGATTTCAAGATCACCTTGAGAGTTGAGTCAAGGAAGGACCTTGCTCAAACTCCATCCCTGCTTCCCTTCCCCCACCTGAGGTTTCTTTAAGCAACTGTTAGGGCTTCCTTTAATTCCTTTTACCTGACAATTTAACCTGAGAAGACAATAAACCCCTTTTGTGTTTAAAACAGACCTGTTAGTTACTTTGTCAGTTAATTAGTAAGAAAAGGGAAGAAGAGGAATAGAATCAACATACTCTGGGCTTGAAGGGTAGTCGGGTAACTACAAAACAAGTCCCTTCCTGTGAAATTAACTAAAGCCTGTAGTTAATTTCAACCAGTCTATTTTCCTTCAGTTTGTCTTTAGTCTAAGTCCTAGTCTATAAGCCCTGCTGCTCTTTGCCTGTTTAGATTAATTCATCTTCTACCTGGAAATTTTTGTTACCTCAGTGTTATACTCCCTGACTTCAGCTTCATATTATATCCAGCATCTCACTATTACATCCTACCTGCAACCCATATTACCTACCTAGCAAGACCCTGACAACATCCCCTCCAAATCCCCTATAACATAACACCTTTCCCAAATTCACCTATAACATAACAGAGAAAATGAAATGTTAGAGTTTTGCCTTTTGAGACTGGAAGCAATAGCATTTAGACTTTGCTGATGGTGTAAGACTGTAAATAGTTCACACCTATTAGAAGACTGTAAGGATTGAGAAACTCAAAGCAATCCATTCACAATATGTAAAGAAATATTGATGTCAAGAAGTTCTTCAAGCAACATGATGGCATTTTAAAAGTGCCTACAGCTAAAAAGGATGAGTTATGCCGTTGGCAACCTTTATTGTAGTTGGTAAAAGAGAGGGGACTCAGTAAAGTGACCTGCCTAGGAGGAGCTGAGGAAGCCATGAGAAGAGAAAGGACATTAGGCCATCAAGGCTCTATGGATTCAGAATTGGTTGCTTTGGTCACATGTGTTCCCTATGGATCTGCCTCCCTATTAATGTTCTCCATGAGAATGCTCTCTCTTCTCATTAATGCTTTGGGTATTTGTGCTGCTATTTATGTTATGTCATATCAGTAAACGCCTTTGCTTTGAGTGAATTGTGTCTTCTAACTGATTGCTAAAGGTAAATGGGTTGGTGGGGGTTAATGAGCTGTGGTTTTAGGAATTTGGATCCAGAGTTCTTTGAATGTACAATAGTGACTCCCGGCAGAGGAGGGAATATGTGAGTGCTGAGAAAGGAAATTGCCCCAGGGGATTATGAAACAATATGGTGAGGCTTTGAGAAGCTTTTCACAGTCTAATGCTATTGACCAGATATGGAGTTCTGTACAGAACTATAACTAGAAATTCCGGCATCTGAGTCAAGCTCCACAAAATGGGGCAGAGGATAGAAAGACAAAAGGTGCCCTTCAATCACTTAGTAATATAAATTAAATTAATATTAATTAATTAAAATAGAAACCTAGTAATACAAATTAAATATAAATAATATAAATTAGTCAAATGACTTAAATATATAAATAAATTAGTAATATAAATTAAAGTAAGGAGTAGACTTCAGGATACAAGGTCCCAACTTGTGAAGAAAAGAGAAAGACCCTAGGATGCCTTAAGGCTGATACTGGAAAAGATGGGATGGGGCCAGGTCTTAAGGAAAGAAAAGTTGAATCAAAGAGGAAACCATCTGGTAGCTTCCTGTTAGAACTAATTATTCTTCCAAACTAGATGCTAAGTTCAGTTATTTCTTCCTGATGAGCAAGTAAAAGTGCTATCACCACCCCCTAATTTTCAGCAACGCCCTGCTGTCCACACCCACCCTAGTTCTCCCAGACCATCTGGATAATGGATAGAAAAATACTAGAAAGACTTTGACAAAGTACAAAACTCATTTATGCTTTTAAAAAAAGAAAAGAAAAAGAAAACCCTACAAGAAGAGGTATAGAGGTAATTTTTAAAATATTATTTAAAAATCAATTTAAAACCAAAAATAAACATCATATGCAATGGGGATACACTAGAAGCTTTTTAAAATAATTACAGGAGTAAGTCAAAGATGCTCCCTCTCCCCACTATTATTTTATTTACTTCTAGAAATACTAGTTTTAGAACTAAGGCAAGATAAAGAAATTAATGGTATAAAAGGAGGCAAAGTAGAGAGACAACAATATTTATTATTCACATAATTATTTATTTAGAAAATCCTAGTGAATCTGTAAAAAACTAAGTAAGAGTGTTAATAGCTTCGGTTAAGTTGCAGGCTATGAATTAAACCCACAAAGATCGATATTTCTGTATAATAACAAAAGAATCCAAGATGCAGTATTAGAAAAAGAAATTTATTTAAAATGCATAAAATTTTGAGCAATAGCAAAATATACTCAACACTTGTATAGATTCAATTACAAAATACTCCTTAAAATAAATAAAGAACAAATTAAGTAGCTAGAAGAATGTTTAGCAGGTATAACTGGGTTATACTAATATTTTTAAAGCAATAATGCTTCCAAAGTCTATTTACAGATTTAATATTATACCAATTTAACAATAAAAGGATATTTTGAAAACATGACAAAAGAATGACAAAATTCATTTGGGGGAAAGAAAATAAAACCTAGAATATCAAGAGAAATAATTGGGGAAAAGGTAGGAATGAAAGGGAAAGAGCACTTCCAGACTTCAAATTATATTATAAAACATAATCATCAAAACCATTTGGTAATGGTTAAAAAAAAAGAGTAGGTCAATGAAACAGACTGAAAAAGGAAGCACCATAAATGATAGAATTCAATAATCCAGCATTTGATAAATCTGATAAATTACTTAGGAAAGAACTCTCTATTTAATAAGAATTGCTGCAAAAACTAGATGCTCAGGTGGAAATTATGCTTAGATCGACATTGTATACCTTTTTCCACCATAAATTTTAAAAGAATATGAGACCTGAATGTTAAAGATCATACCATAAAAAATTAAGAGAAACAGATCATATATTTTTCACAGTTATAGGTAGAAGAGGAAATCTTTTTTTTAATTTAGAATATTTTTCCATGGTTACATGATTCATGATCCCCTCCCCTCACCCCAGCTCTTTCCTTCCTCCCTCCCGAATCCAAGAAGCAGTTCCACTGGGTTATACATATATCATTGTTCAAAACCTATTTCCACGTTATTCATATCTGCAGTAGTAAGATCCTTTAACATCAAAACCCCAGTCATATCCCTATCACATTATGTGATTGATCACATATTTTTCTAATGCATTTCCATTTCCACAGTTCTTTCTCCAGATGTGGACAGCATTCTTTCTCACAAGTTCCTCAGATTTGTCCTGAGTCATTGCATTGCTGCTAGTAGAAAAGTCCATTACATTCGATTGTGCCACAATGTATCTGTCTCTTTGTACAATGTTAGAAGATGAATTCTTAAACAACAAGAGAGATGTGGTAATTTGGGAAATGAGTGAATCACAGTGGCTCCAACTAATGTCTCATTTCTGGATCTAGCTCAATTTCTTTTTTTTTATTCAATTATGGGTCTACTCCAATTTTTGTCTTGCGAATAAACTTTATTGAATTATACGAATTATGAGAAAATTATATTGTTTGTTTGAACCTAGCCCTGAATGGTTGGGAAGCTGAACCACCTCTACCCGTTCCTTGTTGTTGTTCAGTCTGACTCACTTCAGTTCAGACACAGCACTTTATCCACTGAATCATCTAGCTATCAGTTGCTTAGAGACCTTTAACTGAGGACTTAAGTTTTGCTGACCAGAAACCCAGTCACATCCAAAGATTGATGCAAGGAGTCTTCACACAATTATATATATATATATATATATATCCAGCAACTTGTGCGTCTTACCTGAAAACTAGCCCCAAACTAGTCAATCAGTTACTGTTTCCAAATTCTTTTGATTGAATGGACAGTTGAGGGGAGTGGGACACTTTTTTTTTCTGATTTCAGAAAATTGCACCTATTTGCTCTCCCTTGCCAGGTTGGAAAGTCTGATCTTTTCTCTAATTAAAAATTGGATTGCTGAATCTTGCATCTTGGCTCATATCCTGTTCATTGTTTTCTTTTAAAGCATAGAAATCTGTCTCCCCCTGTATTTGGGTTCTAGTGGCAAGCCAAGGAGGTCTGGTCCCAATTTGTTATGCAATTGGCAGGCATTGCTTAATAAATTAATATGTTTAGAAACACATGTTTTTGTTTCCTTTTAAACTATTTATTGATGCTCTTTTTCCTTTTTTTCCATCTCTTTCACTTCCCAATGAATAACCTCCCACATTCTCCATTGAACACTTCCTTGTAATAAATGTGTTGTCAAAGTAAACAAATTAATACATAGGTCATGACTCAAAAATGAGTACCTGATTCTGCAACAAAGGGACCAAGAGACAGAGTTCATCATATTCTTCTGAAATCATGATTAGTGATTGGATTGATCAGGGCTGAGAAGTCTTTCAGTGTTGGTTATTATTGTGGTTATCATGTAAACTAATTTGGTTCTGCTGGCCTTGCTCTGCATCAGTTCACAAAAGTCTTTCCAAGTATCTCCAAATTAATTCATTATGCACGAATCAATAAACACATGTTTACTTCTTTTTCTTTGCTACTATAAAAATATTAGTATAATTTTTCCCCTGTACATGAGACCTTTCCCTCTATATTCTACCTCCTTAAAGTATGTGCCTACTAGTGGTTTCATCAGATCAAAGGAAAGGTACAATTTTAAGCCTTTTGGGATAATTCCAAATCATTTTTTTAACTTTCAACAAACATCATGAGTTCAACATCCACAAAAAATAATTGTACAGAAAGCCATAAACTTCAGTTGTATAGCTTGTTTTTAAGTATATATTAAATTTAATATAAAAATAATATTAATATTTTTATCCCCTTCTGAACTTCTTTGTTTTTCATTTGCATATTAATATCTTATTTGTGCCTTTTTCTTCTTCCTTCATCCTTCTTTATCTACTTCCTTTCTTTTTTCCTTCTTTTCCTTCTTTCTTTCCTCACTTCCTTTTTTCTTTTTCTCTTTCTTCCTTTTTTCCTCTTTATCTCACCTTCTTTCTATTTGAGCCTATAAGTAATAGAGAGTCATCAGTATTTATTGAGAAGGAACATGATATAGTCAGACAAGTGCTTTTAAAAAAGCCCATTAGTACTTGGGTGGACAATGAATTAAGATGAGAAAGACGAGTCAGGAAAACTAGTCAGAGAGTTATTGCAATAAAATAGGAAAGAGGTACTGAGGGTTTGAACTTTGGCGGTGGATGTGTGAATGGAGAAAAGGAACTATATGAGAAAAATATTGTATAAATAGAAACTACATGACTTAGTAATAGATTGGATGTGTGAGGTCAGTGCCAGTGAGGAGCTGAGTACAATAATAAGGCAGTGAGGCTATATGACTAGGAATATTGCAATGCTCTCAATAGTCATTCAGAATTTGAGAAGAAAAGAGGATTTGTAGGGAAAGAGAAATTCTGCTTGGGGCATGTTGAGTTTGAGGTGCTTATGAGACATCTAATTCAAGATGTCCCAAAGACAGTTGATGACATACAATTGTGGTTCCAGAGAGAAACTAGAGTTGAATATAAATAGATCTAGGAATCATGTGCATTAGAGAAAAAAGATAGTCCAGGACAGAGCCTTGGGAGTTGTCTATCTCTGGAGGGGTGGGTGGGAGAAGAGTGTGACATAGATGAAGAAATAGCAAAGGAGACTAAAGAGTTCCTCCTGTGCTTTACAGCCTCCATGCAGAAGCGAGAAGTCTGATGATGGGAATATTTCAGGTTTGGAAAAGAATAGTGGCATAGATGTTTAAGGTAGATGACTATAAAATTGACAATGTAGGGTAAAGATTTTGAAGGGAGAAAAGTGAGATTAAAACAAGGATGATAACCCAGGAGAGCAGGGAATGTTTGGAGGTTTTGGTGAGAATAAAAAATCAGTTTAGTAAGAATGAAGCAAGGGGACAGATGGAAGGACTGGAGATAATGATCACATATAGGAATTTCAGAGATAAAGACTGTGGACATAGAACATTTGTGAAGTTAATACACATTTATCAAATGATTACTATGAATCAGCACTGTGCTAAACAATGGGAATATTAAAAAAAAAGGTGAAAACATCCCTGTTTTCAAGGGGCTTATAATCTAATGGGAGAGATAGCATGTACAAATGTGTACGTATATACAAATAAGGTATATAGGATAAGTTGAAGATAATCACAGAGGGAAGGTCATAGCATTAAGACTGACTGGGAAAGGCATGTTGCAAAAGTCAGAATTTTAGATGAGACTTGAAGAAAGTCAGGAAAGACAGGAGACAGAGACAAGGTCAAAGAATTCCAAACTCAGGTAACAGCCAGTGAAAATACGTAGTCAAAAAATGTCATTTTTAAGGAACAGCAAGGATGTGTATTATTCTTGGAGAAGAATAAGATATAAGAAAACTGGAAAAGTAGGCAGGGGATCAGATTATAAATGGTAATTATTTGTAGATAATAATGATAGCAATGTTTTAACCATCCCTGAGTATAGTTGAAGAAGAGTGAAGAATTCTCAATAATGGGAACTAGTTAAAATGATGAGCTGGCCATACCTTTCATATTACCAAAAATCTTTTTTATAGAATTAGAAAAAATTATAACAAAGTTCATCTAGAAGAACAAAAGATAAGAATATCAAGGGAAATAATGAAAAAAAATGTGAAGGATGGGGGCCTAGCGGTACCAGATCTTAAACCATACACAGCAATGGTCTTCAAAATAATATGGTACTGGCTAAGAGACAGAAGAGTGAATCAGTGGAATAGACTAGGGGTATATGACCTCAGCAAGCTAGTATTAGATAAACCCAAAGACCCCAGCTTTTGGGATAAGAATTCGCTATTTGACAAAAACTGCTGGGAAAATTGGAAAACAGAATGGGAAAAATTAGGTTTAGATCAACATCTTACACCCTATACCAAGATAAATTCAAAATGGATAAATGATTATGATTTTTAAATATAAATTATGATTATGATCTTTAAATATAAAGAGTGAAATCATAAATAAATTAAATGAACAAAGAATAGTATACCTGTCAGATCTGTGGGAAAGGAAGGAATTTAATACTAAGCAAGAGATAGAAAACATTACAATATGTGAAATGAATGACTTTGATTATATCAAATTAAAAAGGTTTTGTACAAACAAAACCAATGCAACCAAAATTAGAAGGAAAGCAACAAACAGGGAAAACATTTTTATAACAAAGCTCTCTGACAAAGGTTTAGTTTCCCAAATATATAAGGAACTAAGTCAAATCTACAAAAAATCAAGCCATTCCCCAATCAACAAATGGTCAAGGGACATGAATAGGCAGTTTTCACAAGAAGAAATTAAAATTATCAATAAGCACATGAAAAAAGTGTTCTAAATTCCTCTTGATTAGAGAAATGCAAGTCGAAACAACTCTGAGGTACCACCTCACGCCCAGCAGATTGGCCAATATGGCAGCAAAGGAAAGTGATAAATATTGGAGGGGATATGGCAAAATTGGGACACTAATACACTGCTAGTGAAGTTGTGAATCAATCCAACCATTCTGGGGGGCAATTTGGAATTATACACAAAAGGCTTTAAAAGAATGCTTGCCCTTTGATCCAGCCATACCACTCCTTGGTTTGTACCCCAAAAGGATGATAAGGAAAAATAATTGTACAAAAATATTTATAGCCATGCTCTCTGTGGTGGCAAAAAAAAGGAAAATTAGAGGGTGTCCTTTGATTGGGAAATGGCTGAACCAATTGTGGCATCTGATGGTGATGGAATACTATTGTGCTGAAAGGAATGATGAATTGGAGGATTTCTATATAACTGGAAAGACCTCCAAGAACTGATGCAGAGTGAAAGGAGCAGAACCAGAAGAACATTGTACACAGAGACTGATACATTGTGGTAAAATTGAATGTAATAGACTTTTTTACTAGCAGCAATGCAATGACCCAGGACAATCCAGAGGGACTTAAAATAAAGAACACTTCCCACATCCAGAAAAGGAACTGTAGGAACAGAAACACAGAAGAAAAACATATGATTGATCACATGGTTCAATGGGGATATGAATAGGGTTTTGGCATTAAAAGATCACTCTACTACAAATATGAATAAAATGGAAATAGATTTTTAACAATGATACATGTATAACCCAGTGGAATTGCTTGTCAGTACCAGGATTGGGGAGGGATGAGGGGTAGGAGAAATCATGAATCATGTAACCATGGAAAAATATTCTAAAGAAAAAAAAAGAAAAAGAAAAGATGTTAAACTGGGAAGTAAGGGTATTTAAAGCCATTATTACCAAGATTGTCAGTAACAAAGTCAGGATTTGAACACAAGTCTTCTAACTTCAGATGAATACTACTTCCATTCAGCAAACTGGCAATCTCCAGAGTAAGGAGCATCCATAGGAGATTTACAGACAGACAGACGGATATAGATTTTATATTTTACATATCCTTTTCCAAACTGATTCTTTCTTCATTTCTATCTAGGGAGCCATTGACTACAACAGATAATAAAAAAGAACTTTTAATCTATTGGGCTGGATACCAGTAGATTTCTCCTCCTTCTTTCTTTGCCACAGAAATTAGAATCCAAAAGGTCCCCCCTTGTCCTTAAGCATCCTTCAGGCTGACATTCCCAATACCAAGATGAGAGAAGAAATAAAATGGGAAGGTCCATGCATAATTCATCTGTATTTCAGGGAGTCTTTCAAACTGGTAGTCTTTATTTTAAGCAACTCCCTCCTTCAAGGGAAGGGAATCAATTCCTATTGTAAGTAATGTAATAATAATAGTAAGAGATAACATTCATATAGCATTTAGGGTCTAAGTAAGTATCTAATAAATGCCTGTTGACTGTATGTGATAATTGTTTTGTGCTTAATAAATTCTTGTTTAATTTAATTGAGTGAAGAAAATGCTTCCTTCCAATTAGAAAAAAAAGACATAAGTTGCCAGCTGAAGTAACATTCCATGTTATTATTTTTGTAAAACTATTGCATTGTCATTCTATATATAGCTTGTTTCAGAAAGAGCTAAGCCATTTCAAAGTTCTTGATAATTCTTATGAAAACCAACTTATGAACACATTAAATAATCATCTTAGCATCAATTGTGTTTTTCAAGCCAAACAATAGCTCTCCACCCACTGCACAAGTCTTAATGCTCTCACATTTAAGGGTCTGTTTCCAACGAATTATAGCCCAGAAGGTGTGGTAATTCACAAGTGTAGAGAGTTATGAGCTTCCATCTCAGTTCACAACAGCCACCTCTTCACAATCTATAACATTTTTTAGTTTAAAACTTTTGAGAAATCTGTTTCCTTGCCAAATGATTTCCCTTCTTGTTAAAAAGAACTGAACATATGAAATATAATGAATAGGACCATTTTTATGCATCTGGCCCTCAATTTCCTTATCTATAAAAAGGCTTTAGATGATCTCTAAAGTTGCTCCTAGCTTGAAATTCTATGAAACATATTCACATGTATAGATAGTGACAGCAAATAAAGTTCTTATTTATTATGGTTGTTTTATTTAGTGTCTTTTGCTGAATTTTCTTCCAGGGCATACCCTTTAACAGTAGGGACCCTCCCCCCCACCCAGTGCTCTGTCTCTACTTTTTGTTGTTCACTTGTTTTAGCCATGTTTAGTTCTTTGTGATTCCATTTGAGGTTTTCTTGGCAAAGATACTAGAGTGGTTTGTCATTTCCTTCTCCAGCTCATTTTACAGATGAGGAACTGAGGCAAACAGGGTTAAGTGGCTTGTTCAAGATCACACAGTAAGTGTCTGAGATCAATTTTGAACTCAGGAAGATGAGTCTTCCTGACTCAAGCCCAGCACTCAATACACTGCACCACCTAGCTCTCCCCCAAATTTTTCACTAAAATTATTTCTCCTGAGTTTGTTATGGTTCTCTAGAAAGCCATCTGTTGTTCAGTCATTTCACTCGTGTCTGATTCTTTATATACTTGACAAAGATACTGGAGTAATTTATCATTTCCTTCTCCAGATTATTTATAGATGAGGAAACCAAGGCAAAGGATGAAATGGTTTGCCTAGGATCACACAGCTAATAAGTGCCTGAGGCTATGTTTGAATTCAAGAAGATGAGTTTTCTTGACCCCAGGACTGGTACTCTCTTCACTGTGCCACCTGGCTGCCCTCCTCTCTTCTACCTTGATATTATTTAACCTGGTGATCTCTTCAGCTTCTATGGATTAAACTACCATTTCTATGTTGATGATTCTCAGATTTATTTGTCTGACCCTAACCTCTCTCCTGAACTCTAGTCTGGAATCTCTAACTCCCTCTTGAACGTTTTTAAACTGGATCTTATAGACTTTTTTTTTACTATATCTTTATTTTTGTCTCTTTTTAAAAGTAATTTTTATTTATTTAATTAAATATACCTCAATTACATGCAAAAATATTTTAATAACTATTTTTTAAAATTTTGAGTTCCAAATTCTATCCTTTCCTCCCAACCTTCCCTGCTCTTTGAGAAAGCAAACAATTCAATATTGATTATACTTGTGAAAAGTCTGCAAACCATATTTTCCATATTAGCCATGTTATAAAGAAAACAAAAATGATAAAAATAAAGAAAAAATTTTAAGTATGTTTCATTTTGAATTCAGAATTCATTAGCTCACTCTCTGGAGGTAGACAGTGTTTTTCATCATTTGTCTTTTAGGACTGTTCAATCATTGTCCTGATCAGAGACAACTGTCTTTCACAGTTGATCATCCTTACAATATTATTGTTACTATGTACAATGTTCTCCTGATTTTGCTCACTTAACTTTGCATCAGTTCATATAAGTCCATGCAGATTTTTTAAGCCATCCTGCTTATCATTCCTTATAGCACAATAGTATTCTATCACAGGCATACCACAACTTGTTCAGCCATTCCCCATTTGATGGGCATCCCTCCAATTTTCAATTATTTGCCACCACAAAAAAAGGCTACTATCAATATTATTACACAAATCTGTCCTTTTCCCTTTTCTTTGATTTCCTTGGGATATTTAGTGATATTGCCTGGTCAAAGAGTATGTGCAAGTTTAAAGTCCATTAGGCATAGTTCCAAATCATCCTCCAGAATGGTAGACTAATGTGCACAACTCCATCTATAGTGCTCTAGTGTCCCAATTTTTCCACATTTCCTGCAACATTTGTTATTTTCTTTTTCTGTCACATTAGGCAATCTGATAGGCATGAGGTGGTATCTCAGAGTTGTTTTAATTTGCATTTCTCTAATCAATAGTGATTTAGAGCAATTTTTCATGTGACTATTGATAGCTTTGATTTCTTCTTCTGAAAACTCCCTGTTCATATCCTTTGACCATTCATCAACTGAGGAATGGTTCTTATTTTTATAAGTTTGGCTCCTTTCCCCATATATTTGACAAATTAAACCTTTATCCAAGAAATTTGCTATAATTTTTCCCTCAGATTCTTGTTTTCCTTCTAATTTACTAGACTAGACTACATTAATTTTGTTTATGTGAAAGCTTTTAAATTTCATGTAATCAAAACTATTTTACTTTTTTTCTCTACTTCCTGTAATTCTTTCTATCTCTTGTTTGGTCATAAATTCTTCTCTTATCCACAGCTCTGAGAGGTGCATTTTTCCATGTTCCCCTAATTTACTTATGATATCATCCTTTACGTCTAAATCATTTATCTATTTTGACATTACATTAGTATACAGTGTGCAATGTTGTTTCCGCCAAACTGCTTTCCAGTTTTCCCAATAATTTTTTTAAACCCTTACCTTCATTCTTGGAATCAATACTGTGTATTGGTTCCAAGGCAAAAGAGTGGTAAGGGCTAGGCAATGGGGGTCAAGTGACTTGCCCAGGGTCACACAACTGGGAAGTGTCTAAGGCCAGATTTAAACCTAGGACCTCCCATCTCTAGGCCTGGCTCTCAATCCACTGAGCTATCCAGCTGCCCCCTTTCCCAATAATTTTTGTCAAATGCTGAATTCTTACCCCCAAAAGCTTGGATCTTTGGGTTTACCAAACACTAGATTGCTATGGTCATGTACTACTATGTATTGTGCACCTAACATTGACTTCTTAGACTTAACATATCCAAAAATGAATTAAAAAACTTTCCCTCCAAAACTCTCCCCTCTTCCTAATTTCCCTGATACTATAAAAAGGCACTATCATCCTCCCAATAACTTAGTCTGGAAACCCTAGACCTAAATGCTCTACTCCTCATTCCCTTGCCCTTTCCCAAATCCAATCAGATGCCAAGTCCTATCATTTCTACCTACATAACATCTCTCCTACATATCTCTTCTTTTACAATCTTTCCTCTACTACTTTACTGCTACCATCCTGGTACAGATCTTTATCACTGCATACCTACACTATTACAAAAGGTGGCTCTGCTGCCTTCATGATAAAATATTAAAAGCTTTTACTGACTTTTAAAGCCTTACCTACTTTTCCTATCTTCTTATACCTTATACCACCCGCACTCCCATGAACTCTGTGATTCAGAGACACTAGTCTCCTCGATGTTCATCTCTCAGCTCCAGTAATATGAACTGGCTGTCCCTCATGCCTAAAACTTTTTTCCTCCTCATATCCACTCCTAGATTCCTTGGCTTCCTTTGAGTCTCAGCTAAAATTCCCCCTTCTACTGATGCTAGTGTCTTCCCTCTGTTGATTATCTCCCATTTAACCTCTGCATATCTTGTTTATACATGGTTACTTACATATTATCTCCTTATTAGACTGTAAACTCTTCAAGAGTAGGGACTGTTTCTTGCCTTTCTTTGTATCCTCAGCACTTTATACAGTGCCCGACATACAGAAGACACTTAACAAATTGATTGATTGATTGATTTATAGAAGTTATGCTACCATAAGATGAAATTAATCAGGATGCTGTGTATTCTTGTGCTTGAACTGGTTGCTCTCTATTCTTAGACTATTCTTTGCCAGAAAGTAAGTAATTTAGTATTCTTGGTTATCTGTCATTTTAGGTTTCTCCTACCTACATATTAGGGGGTTTTTTCCCAATTGTTCTCCAGCATGTCCAATAGATGTTTCCATCCATTTCATTTTGGGCAGGGTATGAATACCTTCTTTAAGCTGGGCCCATGAAACTCCTGGTGAAATTCAGAATGCTGTCCTATATATATTGCTATTTGCTATGTTCATTGTACCTACTAGCATCCATAGGTAGATTCACCATATTAATGCAATAAGGAAAACACTCCAACTAGATTTTGATTGCAGGAAGAAAATTGTTTCTTAAGAGAGTCTTTCAGCATTTCCACACTTGAAAGAGGTGAATAAATGCCCTTCTCAAAGATTGAAACTAGTCCCCTCCAAGAATTAGAAATTGAGGGGTTGTATAAAATAAATAATTTTGATTACATTAAACTAAAAAGGTTTTGTACAATCAAAACCAATGCTACCAAAATTAGAAGGGAAGCAACAAATTGGGAAAAAATCTTTATAACAAAAAACTCTGACAAAGGTCTAATTACTCAAATATATAAGGAGCTAAATCAATTGTACAAAAAATAAAGCCATTCCCCAATTGATAAATGGGCAAGGGACATGAGTAGGCAATTTTCAGATAAAGAATTCAAAACTATGAACAAACACATGAAAAGTGTTCTAAATCTCTTATAATTAGAAAAATGGAAATCAAAACAACTCTGAGGTACCACCTTACACCTAGCAGATTGGCTAACATGACAGCAAAGGAAAGTGGTGAATGTTGGCAAAATTGGGACATTAATGCGTTGCTGATAGAGTTGTGAATTGATCCAACCATTATGGATGGCAATTTGGAACTATGTCCAAAGGGCTTTAAAAGACTATGTGTCTTTTAATCCAGCCACACCAATGGGTGGTTTATAGCCCAAAGAGAAAATAAGGAAAAAGACTTATACAAAAATATTTATAGCTGCGCTCTTTGTGGTGGCAAAAAATTGGAAAATGAGGGGATGCCCTTCGATTGGGGAATGGCTGAACAAATTGTGGTATCTGTTGGTGATGGAATACTATTGTAATCAAAGGAATAATGAACTGGAGGAATTCATGTGAAGTGGAATGACCTCCAGGAATTGATGAAGAGTGAAAGGAGCAGATCCAGAAGAACATTGTACACAGAGATTGATACACTGTGGTGCAATCAGAACATAAAGGGCTTGTCTACTAGCAGCAATGCAAGGATCCAGAGCAAAGTTGAGGGACTTCTGAGAAAAAAAACTAGCCACATTCAGAGGAAGAACTATGGGAGGAGAAACACAGAAGAAAAACAACTGCTTGAACACATGGGCTGATGGGGATATTATTGGGGATGTAGACACTAAACAATAACTAGCCCAACTATCAGTAATATGGAATTAGGTCTTAATCAATGATTCATGTAAAACCCAGTGAAATTGTGCATTGGCTGCGGGGGTTGGGGGGATTTGGGGGAGAGGGAAAGATCATGAAACATGTAACTATGATAAAATATTCAAAATTTTTAAAAATTGAGGGGATGTACATCAATTGGTGAATGGCTGAACAAATTGTGGTATATAATGGTGATGGAATACTATTATGTTGCAAGAAATGATAAATAGAATAATTTCAGAAAGAGCTGGAAAGATCTACATGAACTGATACAGTTAAATAGCAGAACCAGGAGAACATTATTCACGGTAACAGCAATATTGTGGGATGATCAACTGTGAAAGACAGCTACTCTTAGCAATACAATAATCCAGGAAAATTCTGAA
Source organism: Gracilinanus agilis (assembly GCF_016433145.1). Taxonomy (NCBI): domain Eukaryota; kingdom Metazoa; phylum Chordata; class Mammalia; order Didelphimorphia; family Didelphidae; genus Gracilinanus; species Gracilinanus agilis. The sequence continues at coordinate 543,360,551 of NC_058131.1, read as the reverse complement.
GGACTTATGACAAAGAATGCTATCCACCTCCAGAGAAAGATCTGTTGGAATTAGAATGCAGATCAATGCATATGATTTTTCATTTTAGTTTATTTGTGTTTTTATTTTGGGGTTTTTGTTTTATATGAGTATTCTCTTACAATAATGAACAATATGGAATATGTTTTACATGATAATACATGTATAACCCAGATCAAATTGCTTACCATCTCTGGGAAGGGGAAAGGAAGGAAGGCAGAGAGACAAGTTGGATCTTAAAACTTCAGAAAACTTATGTGGGAAGTTGTTATTAAATATAATTGGTAAAATAAAATATCTTTAAAAAAAAGAAACTGGTCTATTTCAGAAGGGAAGGAAACATTGGTCTAGAGCAGGGGTCGGCAATGTACAACTCTCCAGCCATATCTGGCTCCACCTCCTGACCAGCCAGTCCAGGAAGAGCCCCAGGATGTGCCCCAGGGGGCCCTTCAGTCCCCCCCCACCCCCACCCCCACCCCCGCCCCATATTCCAGCGCCTTCAGCCTCCATCCTCCTCCTTCTGCAGGCGTTTATGGCTCTCACGGCCAAAAAGGTTGCCAACCGTTGGTCTAGAGGATTTATATGTGAATTCTACCAAATATTTAATTGAATATTTAATTTTGCTACATAAATTGTTAGCAAGGATAGATGGATCAAAAAGCACTTCACCAAATATCTCCTATGAGACAATTGTATTGCTGACATCCAAATCAGGGATATATAAAACAGAAAAAGAAAACCATAGACTAATGAATGATGATGCATAAATATCAAATAAAATGTTAACAAAGAGACTACAAAAATATATATGTACATATACAAAACATTCACTATTACCTTATTGAATGTTAAAACATTTAGTTATATTAGTGTTAAAAATCATTTTGAAAGCACAGCTAGGATAAAGATGCAGGCCTGGGGATGGGAGATCCTGGGTTCAAATCTGACCTCAGATACTTCCTAGCTGTATGACCTCAGGCAAGTCACTTAACTCCAGTTGCTTGGTCCTTACCACTCTTCTGCCTTGGAACTAATACATAGTATTGATTCTAGAAGATTAGGGGTTTTAAAAAACTATTTTAAATTTTGTGATTTTATCTCTTTCATTACTAATAGATTTCAAGAGGAATAGATAAGAAGTATAATTAAAAACACAAAATGCATTAAATGTCTATGAATTAAGCTACAAAGACACATGCATGAACTTTATAAATAAAATCACAAAACAATTTTTACAAAAATAAAATCCCTAAATAATACAATACAATAAAAGAGATCTGTTGCCTCAATTATCCTACAATTTTACTATTATATCAAACAAATTACCAAAAAGATACTTTATGGAATTAGAAAAAATAAGAATATTATTCATTTTGGTAAATAGAAGGTCAAGAATATAAAAAATATAATGGAAAGAAGAGGGGAGGAAAGGAAGGTCCAATGTAAGCAGATCTCAAATTATGCTACAAATATAGTAATTATTTTTTTAAAGCTATCTGGTACTGAATTAAAAAGGCAGATGTGTAGTATAGTGTATAGAGTGCCAGGTTTGGAAGGAAGCCAGGAAGACTTATCTTTGTGAGTTCAAATCAGGTCTCAGACACTTACCAGCTGTGTAATATTGGTCAACTCACTTAACTCTGTTGATCTCAGCTCCTCATCTGTAAAATGAGCAGGAGAAGGAAATGGCAAACCACTCCAGTATCTTTGCTAAGAAAACTCTAAATGGGGTCACAAAGAGTCAGACACAGCTGAAATTACTATAGAACAACAACACACCAGATTTTAAAACAATAGAAAAGAATAGCAACAGAATGTACTGGATAACCAAGTCAAAAAATGCACACTTCAGTCTAGAAGTAAAAAACTCAAGAGCATAAACTATAGGAAAGAGACACTCAACAAGAAATGCTGAGGAAACTGTAAAGTAGTCTGGGAAAGACTAGATTTACATCAATATCTTACACCATATGCCACAATAAATTCCAAATGGATAAATCTAAATACAAAAAGTCACTCTAAAAAAAGAAGAAAATTGCAGGCTATATATTTCACAGTTATGAATAGGAGAAAAATTCATAACTAGAGATTAGAGAATTCATAAAACTCAAAATATACAATCTTAATAAGATAAAAATGTTAAGCTTTTGCTGAAATAAAATCAATGCCCTTGAAATTAGAAGAAAATATATGGGTCAGGAAAATATTCATATTTTATATCTCTCATAAAAGTCTAAAGTCCAAAATCTATATTGACACGAGTATATAAGATTAAGCCATTCCTCAATAGACTAATGATTAAATGGTAGGATTTTCACCCCTTTTTGATTCTATTTGCCTCCATTTCTTCAACTGTAAAATGGACATTATAATAGTATCTATCTCCCAGGTTATTGTGAGGATCAAATGAGATAAAAATATTTATAAAGCACTTTACACAGTTTCCAACACTTAGTAGAAACCATATAAATGCTATTTTTATTAATATTATTATTATTAGAAATGAAGTATATAAAGAATTTATGATGCAGAGAGAAGAAATTAGAGCCAGAAGAACAATACACACAATTACTATAATAATGTAAAGAAAATCAACACTAAGAAGCAAGCAAACTGAGTATTTATAGCAATTAAATGTTAATATCATATCATCAAAATTAAAGGACATCTTCCATTGTTTTGTTAATAATCAAAAACTAGTCATTTTGGGAGAATGTTCTTTTTGGGGGTAGGATATTGAGGATTTCTTGGGATGTATCTACTTTGTCAGAATGTACCAATAAATTTAAAAATAGTCCACAGTACTTTGTTGTTCTGACTGAAAAGCACTGGATCCAGGTAGGACTCTAGCTGGGAAAAGAATCATGACTCATGGTTGTCTTGGTTACCTAGACATTTTCCTTGTTTGTATCTGTGTGTTTTGTTGTTCTGTGATCAAATTAGATGATGGATTTAGAGTATTTATAAAAATGTTAAAGCATCGTAGTAATGGTCTATGGTGATGTTTGCAATAATGTTGGTGCTAATGGTTATTTTGTGGACTTCCCAAAAGAGCTAATACTGACTTGTCTGATCTCATCCTCTCCTCCCTTATTTCATACTGCCCCTCTCAAAGTCCCTAAGTTTGTGTGAATATGTTAATTTATTATCCTTGAAGCAGGGTCATATTTGAACCATAGAAAAAATATAATGAGTCTATATCTCAGATTCATTGATAGCAATATGTCTGCTTGAAGGAATCCAAAACTACTTCCTCTTATTTAGTAATATAGTAAAATAGTATCATAGATGGAAAGGACTAAATACACAAAAAAATCAAATATATCTCATCATTTTTAGTGAACCTGAAAGGACATTTGCATAGAACCAATTCAATTCAATAAATATTTATGGGAAAGGTACTATGTTAGATGCTGGCAATATAAAGATATATAGAATACAGGCCTTCCTCTCTAAGAGTTTACAGTCTAGTAGGGCAAAGGACACATGTACAAAAAACTATGTTACAAGGGAAAGTGTGGTGGGTATACAGGAGATGTCCCAAAGAAGTACTACAAGGAAGAAGAGACCCTTTTTACATATTAGAAAGTATAGCAGTTGTGATCTGAGATGTGATCTAACTCTTTATGAGTTAGAAAGCACCTGAGATGGGCCATGAAGGAAGAAATGGAGAGATTTCAACAGAAATTGTAGGGTAGGGGTAATAAGCCCAAAAAAGGCTTGAGGATAATGTGAGTAAAGGCTAAGGAATGGAAATGGGAGAGGGCAGGACAATAATAGCACTTTGACATAACTTGTTCCATTGTCAGTAGGAAGTGGTCTGTACATTCCCTGAGAATTTTGTAGCTTTTCATAAAATGGAAGGAATATTACATGACATGAGACCAAACTGGAAAGGATTACACAATCTTTTAAGAAGACTAAAGGGATCTGTCTAGTCAGAGAGTACAATGAGAAGGAAAGAAGCAAGGAAGGAAAAAATCATTATTTTCCTTTCCACATACTATGTGACAGGCACTATGCAAAGCACTGGAAATACAAATAGAAAAAATGAGACAAGAAGATAGAAAGTTATTACTATGCAAAAATCTATAAAGGCCTGAATTAAGGTGGTTACAGTCAAAGTGTTTTAAAATGAAATTTTTTGCATTGACTTTGGCACCCATAAACACCTACTGGAGCAAGGCTAAATTTTGTAATAACATGTCAAAGTTAAAGAGACCGTTTTGATAAGAAACAAAATAATATTGTGGAGGTGGGACTTCTTCCTTAAATGAATATTTGGGGTGAGAGAGAGGGAAGAAACAAATATGGTTCTAATATTATGAATGTGGAATACTAGGTGGATTACTGGACTCTTTAAAAAATATGAAAGGCATGAACTGATGCAGAGTGAAATAAGTAGAACCAGGAAAACATTATACACAGTAACTGCAATATTGTAGAATCAATCAAATGTGATAGACTGCTACTAACAGCAATGATTCCGGACAATTCTGAGGGACTTATGAAAAAGAATGCTATCCACTTGTAGAGAAAGAACTGTTGGAGTAGAAATGGAGACAAAAGCATATGATTTATCATTTGTTTATTTGGGTATATGTTTTGGGGGTTGGGTTTTGTAAGATTATTCACTTACAAAAATGAATAATATAGAAATGTTTTGTGTAATAATATATGTATAACCCAAATTGAATTGCTTGTCAGCTCTGGGAGAGGGGTGGGAAAAAGAGAGGGAGACAATATGGATCATATAACTTCAGAAAACTTATGTGGAAATTTGTTATTAAAATAAAAAAGATGTGAGAAGTTAAGGGGAGAAATAAGTTAAGAGAGGAAGATAAAAATAATCACTCAAATTTATGTAATTCTTTCATATTTACAAAGTTCACAACCCCTGCCCCCTGAAATTTCTGTGAATTCCTTGAAGATTTATGGACCTAGATTCAGAATTCTTCAACTAGAAGAATGCTGTAGAGTTGAAAACCAATACAACTTGCCAGCCTTCTTTTACCAGGGATTAAAACTCTGAAAATCCAGTAACCAACCAACTTGATCAAATAGACCTGATTATACTCCAATGATCTCTTATTTTGGTCTTCTACCCCTCACAGAGCTCCAAAAGGGTAGGATTATTTTTTTTTAATCTTTTTTTTTTTTTAACCCTTGTACTTCGGTGTATTGTCTCATAGGTGGAAGATTGGTAAGGGTGGGCAATGGGGGTCAAGTGACTTGCCCAGGGTCACACAGCTGGGAAGTGGCTGAGGCTGGGTTTGAACCTAGGACCTCCTGTCTCTAGGCCTGGCTCTCAATCCACTGAGCTACCCAGCTGCCCCTAGGGTAGGATTATTTTAACCATAACAATCATGACTACTAAGACTTGTAGCTTGATTTATTCAGAAATTTCACACTAGACACCTGGGAAGATATCCAATAATAGAAACAGTATCTCTTTGCCCCAAATTATTGCACTCTTTTTCTCCACAGAATATTTCTGTTACAACGATTTCTTCTCTTCATGGCTGGCCTCCATAGGAATCAAGTTCTAAATCCCAGTAGAATTTCTTGAAAATTTATCCAGCAAGGGCTAACAACCCCCTCTCAAATGGTCTTCTGGCATTCTCTTGATACTCATATCAGAGAGGATTTATTGAAAGAACATTAATTACTATAAAAAAAGAAATTTGTTTCAGGTTTCCTATTTATTAGATTGAAATGGCGTTGACACTTTCACCACTTTGAGAAAAATGTATGAGACTGCTAAATTCAAAAGCCAATGTGGTACTGAAATGCAAAAATAAAAGAGTCAGGAAAAAAAGTTTAAAATAAAAATTCGATCTTTTAAAAGTCAGACATTTTTCAAGGGACAGTATTTATATCAAATCTCAGGGCTGAGAAAGTGCTCTTAAGCAGTTAATCGGAAGGTTATTGAGAGAAAGAAGGTGAGTAAACAGAGGCAAAAAGCTAAGAGCTCTTCAGAGCTAGAGTTGCATTGTAGGACCTGGAAGGCCAATATGGACATTAAAAGATGGGGTGTATGTTTCTCCCTCTCTTGTTGAGGATTCTGCAAAGTAGTTTCTCAATAGGGTACTATAACAACTCAGAGAAAAGGGGAATATGGAAAGACCCTGAAGCTTTTGGAAGTATGGCACGGTGGATAGTGCTGTACTTGGTGTCAGGTGAACTTTAGTTCGGATCCTACTTCTTACATTAGCTCTGTGTCCTTGGGAAGAATCAATCTAAATCTCAATTTTTTCCTCTATAAAATATAGATAGTAAAACCAGCTGGTATCTACTTAATAAGTTTGCATACACCTGAAATGTGTGTAAAGTACCATGTCAATAAATATCTGCCACTATTATTAAGGAGTTAGAAATATATCAACCTTTGACTAAAAAGTACTCACTCCGTCCCCCGTCCCCTGTACCTTCACTCGAAATGAAACAGTCCTGGGGTCGGCTGACTCTTCTCTTTCCCGCCCCTAGACTGGTCGGAGCATGCGCCTCCTGTCCTCACATCCTCCAAGCCGCCGGAGCTGAGTATGGACTACGCCCTAGGAAATTGATTCTAGTCTGGGGGAGTTCCGAGAGCTTCAGTTCCCAGAAACTTCAGCACCTCAAGGAGCGGACAGCGCTCTCGCGGCCCTTTCAGACTTGACTTCAGCATCTTGGAAAGCCCTTTCTTCTCTACAGCTTCCAGGGCAGGTGCAGAACGGAACAAACAATCTCCTCTCTGTCTACTCTCCCTCTCTTTCCATTCCTTCTTCCTGTTTTTACTCCTCCTCTCCATTCATAACAAAAGCATCGCTACCAGTGCGGGTGGGTCTCTCTGCAGTTCTCTCAGTAACGCCAAGCAGTTTCCGCAGGGAGTAAGAATGGGGCTTCTCCGGATGGGGACCATGATTCAGGTGCTGGCGCTTGTCCTCAGCCAAATTCATGCTTTTCCCAAGCCAGAGCGCAGCCAAGGTAGGTGTACATTCACCTTCCCCCCCCTTTTTTTTTCAACCAAGATAAAGCTTTGAAATAAAACCCTTGATGTCTCACTTTCTGTTCAAAGCAAATCCATGTATATTTGGCTGAAAACCAGAAAAAGCTATTTTGATATTGATCTAAGTCTGAAATTTTATTCAAATATTTTACTTTGAAAAGAAAAAAAACACCACCACACACACTATTGGTTTTGTTTTCTATTTGTGTTGCAACATTTTCCAGCTATTTCATCCATGTCATGTTCAGGATAGAGATTTTAATCTCTTAATTAAATGAATCTAATTATACTTCTGCTATTTTAGAAAGCCTTTTAAATTGAATTTTTAAAATGTGTATTGAATACGGATAAGAGTATGAACCTATAATCCAGGAAACACAGTATCTAGAGAAAAATCCTATCAGACAATTTTTCTTAACATATAATTTATCTCCCTTGAAATCCTAGTCATTTCCCCTCCCTATAGATTTTATGAGCACTTAGAGCATTCTTTTTATAACAGAATTCATAAAATGTTTTTGCTATCCATTTTTAAGTTAAAATACATGGTTTTTCAAAACACCATTAATTATATAATGTGTGTGTTTATTCTAGACAAATCTCTACACAACAGAGAACTAAGTGTAGAAAGGCCTTTGAAAGAACAGGTAGGTCAAATGAAGAACTATAAATATTTGTGGGGTTTTTCTATTAATCAATAATTCTTATTGTGCATTGTTATTATGGTAATTTTAACATCAAAAAGTTTAGGAACTAAGTAGTCCTTACCACAAATTAAAATGAGATCTCTTGATGAGTAAAATTTACTTTTGGTAATATCTGGATATTAGATGATAGAATCACACAGAGTTGGACTGAAATAAATGCTGAAAATATAATCTAGCATCTTTTGCATTATGAGGACCTTATTTGAAAATATGTGAACTTCTAGAGATTTTCTTGAGAGTATAATAGCATATGTATAAACAATGACTGGAACTTAGTTATTTGTTTGCTTATTTCACAATCAGATTGCTGAAGCTGAAACAGATCAGATCCTGAAAACAGCCCCTCCAGGTAAATGTGTGTGTGTATAGTCATCATTTAACTACTCTAAATCTTGATGATCTTAACCAAAAATATAACAATATTATGCTGGACTTGGGGGGATTTCTTCCAGAAAACAAAGGAGGGGAGAGAAATTATTCTTCTGATGACTTGAACCTGCTAAAAGCAATAGGAGAAAAAGAGAAAAAAGAGAAAGAAAGGAAATTAGTACAAAACTCACCACATAATAAGAAATTGATTGTGGAAGATGTAGATTCAACCAAGAATCGCAAACTGGTGGATGACTATGATTCTACTAAAAGTGGACTAGAGAATAAATCTCAAGGTATTTAAAAACAAACTCCTTCCTATTTGCTTTACACCCTTTTGAAATATAAGATGATTAGAGGATTAAGAAAATTCCATATTTAAGAAATATCCACAGAATATTCATAATTCTATAGTATTTAAACAAAAAAAATGTAATAGTCACAATCACTTAGCAAGACAACAAGCTTTATATACAGCTCCAAGATTTAGTTTTCTTTCAAGTTTATCAATGCTTTGGGGAAAAGAAAACAATTGTAGCAGTCAGAGCTCTAGATTGTAGGGCAAAAGACCTGAGTTCAAATCCTGATTTAGACACTTACTAGCTGTATGACCCTAGATGAATCACTTAACCTCTCAGATTCAATTTCCTACTCTGGAAAAGAGAAACAAAACTAATAATAGCTAAATGCTCCTAGTAAATCATGTTAATTATGTCAGTAAATTATTAATCACCTAAATGTTCCTATAATGTAAATAAAATTAATAACCAATACTAATAGCAACTACTCAAAGTTGAAATAATGTGTAAAATGTTTTGCAAACCTTAAAACACTACATAATTTTCCATTTGATTTAAAACCTCAATATAAAGTAAAACTATAAAATTAACATCAAATCAGTCATACAAAGATGAAAATTCTTTAAATGAAAGAAAATGCCCAGTGTCTATCATTTCATGTTCTATTCATTCCTCTAGTGTGTTAGGTATGGTAATGGTCATGTGTCCTTAAAGGAAGGAGTTCATTCTTTCATTCTCTGTTTGAATGCATAAGAATGCCTAATGTTCTTCTCTTGTGCCTTTATTCTGGCCCCTGATCACAGGAGAATTAAACTCATTATTTCTAGTTGGTAAATCTATGACACTAAAAGGTAGCTACTAATTAAATTTGCTTTTTAATAAAGCAACACAACCTGAAGAGTGGTCTAGATGAGGAAACTATTTTGCCTTATTCTTTTTTTAACCCTTACCTTCCATCATCAATACTATATATTGGTTCCAAGGCAGAAGAGTGGCAAAGGCTAGGCAATGGGGATTAAGTGACTTGCCAAGGGTCACAAAGCTAGGAAATGTCAGAGGTCAAATTTGAATCCAGGACCTCCTGTCTCAAGGACTGGCTTTCAATCCACTGAGTTACCCAGCTGTCCCCTTTTGCCTTATTCTTAAAACTTATAACTGCTCTAGAAAATATGGTTTCTTTTCAAATCTCTGTTCTTAATTTGTAATTCTAATTATTGGTCTTGTAGTCAGTAGACTATAAATATGTCTATACATAACTGATTCAACCATTTTGATGGAATTGACTGACTTAGACAAAAGGTTATTTGATTGAATTAACTGGCCATTTCAATGAGTTGTGCATGAAAACTATCCACATGATGCATGCCTGATTTGGCCACTGACTTGTTGTATGACAATGGACAATTTAATTTTAAATCCTTTAACATTTTCTAAGTATTTAGGAATGGCCTAGGATAGGCTTAGTTTCAAAAGATTTACCGTCTTGTATGATGACAGTAGTAATTAGATAGACCTATATCTAAGTATATAAAATCTATACATGTATATGTATATAATCTATATATATGTATTATCTACATATATAAAATATCTATATATATAATCTATATCTCTATTTCGATTGCTATGTGCAGTAGTTACTAAAATTTACAACTGGAATGAACTTTAAAAGGTCACCTAGTCCAACCATATATTCATGTGCTTATCTCTTATCTTTAATCTTTATTGGATTGGATTTTACATGGTCATATCTGGGATCTCCTAAATAGGTCTGGGGTGAGATGAGGGACAGTTATAGACCAGAGAAAGCCTAACTCTTAGTAATGTTTGATTAGAATGAATTGTGAAAGTGATTCTGGTCACTTCCATTGCTGAAGGAAGGAATGACATTTTTTCAAAGATCTTATTTCGAAGAGGAAAAATTATTATTCTGGCTCTGAAACAATCAAAATTACTAATAAAAAGCAGAATCCCAACTCTACTAAAGGACCCTGGAAAACTTCTTGAAGTCCTGGGAGTGATTAATTGATGTAAGAATGATTCAAACAACTCAACAACTAATCTGAGAAAGCTCTGAATGGGCTTATGGCTGTAGAATCAGCCTTTAGAAATAATCACTTATATGAGGGTGTTATTCCTTCAAGAATTAGATAGTTGTGACTTCCTTGGCTATGTGTTTTTTAAATTTATCTCTTGTACTTGTCTTCCCTCTGGGACCATATAAGAGAAAAGAGAAATTGTGTTACTTTTGCATATTTGGATGAATGATTCTGTATATTCCTATTCTCTTCACAATTACGGTCAAAATGTCAAAAGTAGAACCATATACAAAGCAGCAGTTCTTCTATTCACATATCTGTTCCCAGCATGCTCTCTGACAAGGACCATGCTAACAAAATTCTTGCAGTAGCTTTTGTACTTAATAAAAAGCTCATGGGAACATTAAAGTGGAAAGGAGAAAAGATGTTCCTTCCCTTCTGTGCATTGCTAGCATCCTCCCTTTGGAAGGGGAGAAGTAAGCAAACTAAAAAACAAAAATAATCATCTCACTGTCTTCATCTATAGAAAGCAATCTTTCTTCCAACTAATCCTGAGGGACAGAAAAGACAAAATATTTTTTCCATTCCCTGATCAAATCTATGTGGGATTTGTCTCCATATCTTTCCAACAAGTCTACAGACAAGATAGGGTTAAGGAAGAGTTAATTTCTGTACCTGTAAAAGGACGAAAAGGTATAGAGGGCTCAGTGGAGGAAAAACCCCCACCAAAAAAATTAGGGATACTTCAAAGTATCAAAAGATATGGTAAGCCTGAGTTATAATGAGTTTGTGATAACAACTCAAAAGACTTTTCTTGGGAGTTTGTGGTCTACTCATTTCCCTGGTCTACAGTGTTGAACTAAACCATAGAAGTGAATCTGAACAATTACACCTGGTTGCCTGTGTGCTTCTCACCCCATTAGTACTTCATGTTGAACTAAACCATAGAAGTGAATCTGAACAATTACACCTGGTTGCCTGTGTGCTTCTCACCCCATTAGTACTTTATGTTCCCTTTGAAGGTGCATAAAGAAGTTGTTTTGCCAGAGGCTAAGGCGGTCACTAGCACCAGGGAATCCAGAAAGGGAACTGAGAGAGGATTTTTTTTCCTTTTGTTCCCTTAGAAAATATGAATGTAAAGGGCAGTATCAGAATAATAATGCCCCAACCTCCTAACCCTATAAGAACATTATAAAAGTTATTTGGATAGAACTAGCCAGGGAATAAATTACCTGAGGGCTATTTAGTATCCTGGAACAGAAATCATTTCTTAGATTTCTGGCATAAAAACTGCTGCAAGAGATTAGCCTAAGGGTAACATAAAGACCCAAGTGTCTTATAAGCTTGATGATGTACTTCGGGTGGCATAGAATGGAAATGAGCAAGTGAGGCCTGGCAGATCTCCAGGGAATCTGCTGCAATGCCTCATTGACAACCACTCTCCCTTGCTATTATAGTTCTGTTTCCCCAGCATTGGTCCTAAAGTAATGCAGTGATATTTCCCCCAGTATATCCGGGGACACATATTTGTATTCCATACTGCATAGATTTGCATATTAGGAGCTTAAAATCATAGATTCAGAGCTGGAAAGGACCTTAGAGACCATCTACCATCCACCAGAGTGACTTTAGCAAGGTCATGTAGGTAGTGGCAGGGGTAACATTTGAACCAAGGTCTCCTCATTCCAAATCTAGAGGAACTTTTTTCTGCAAAGAATGAAAAGCCTTAACCTTGCATGCAAAACCTTTGAGATCATCTTGTCCAACCCCTCCATTTTTTTTAAAACCCTGATCTTCTATCTTAGAATCAAAACTAAATATTGGCTCCAGGGCAGAAGAGTTGCAGAGGCTAAGCAATTGATGTTAAATGACTTGTCCAGTATTGCACAGCTAGGTAGTGTCTGAGGTCAGATTTGAACCTAAGTTCTCCTGACTCCAAGCCTGATACCCTATCCACTGTGCTACCTAGTTGTCCCCAACCCTTTAATTTTACAGATAAAGAAACAAAGGCCTAGAAAGGTTAATTAACTTATTTAATGCATACATGTAGCAAATAGCAGAGCTAGGATACAAACCATAGTCCTCTAATAGGAACCAGAAATCCAGGGTTCTTCCCACTACTTCATGCTGCATCTATTATAAAATAGTCTTAGAAAGCTGCCTTGAGTGCCAAGAGGTTAGATGATTTTGCCAGTAGTCATATAATCAGTTTGTGTTTGAATCGAGACTTGAATTCCAATCTTTATGACTCCAAAGCTGGTCCTCTATTTGCTGTGGTGCCATATACAGATTGTAAAAATATTCATCAAAAATAGATGATTAGCAAGTAACACAATTATATATGTTCTAGATGATCCAGATGGCCTTCATCAACTGGATGGAACTCCTTTAACTGCTGAAGACATTGTCCAGAAGATTGCCACCAGAATTTATGAGGAAAATGACAGAGGAGTATTTGATAAGATTGTTTCTAAACTTCTGAATCTTGGCTTGGTAAGTATGGAATATCAAAGTCAAAAAAAATGCTTAATTTGCTTGAAAGTAGCCATAACAGTAAGCCAAATGGTTGCTCTTTTACTTTTCATCCCTTTCCATGGAGTAATAACCTCTGCTGGCACTGGTCTATCTTCTTACAGGACTCTATCCTTCCCAGGATTACAAAATCCCCTTGTTGCTGTATGATGTTGAGCATTTGTGTTGGTTGTGACTGAAGGAAAGCCTTTTGGTTTATCTCTCTAGAGATACTCTTAAGGGTACTGCCAAGCACCATGGGCTTCACAGTTGGAAGGGACTTTAGGGATCATCTAGTCCAGTGGTGACAAACTCAAAAAGTACCTAGATGTCTGACCCTGGGCAAGTCATTTAACCCCATTTTCCTAGCCCTTAGCCTTCTGGATTAGAGTAGTTACTAGGGTAGAAAGTAAGGGTACTCAAATAGAAATCCTTTGAGTCACATAGGGCTTAGAAAACTAGAAATTAACAATTTCTTTGTTGTGTTGTTCAGTTATTTCAAACTCTTTGTGACCCCTTTTGGGGGTTCCTTGGCAAAGATACTGAAGTAGTCTACCATTTCCTTCTTCCCCTCATTTTACAGATGAGGAACTGAGGGAAACAGGGCTAAGTGACTTATCCAGGATCACACAGATAGTAAGTATAAGAGACTAAATTTGAATTCAGGTCTTCTTGACTTCAGTCAGCACTTTATCTACTGTGCCACCTACCTGCTTTCTATGCTGTATTCAATTTTTATTTATTTTGTTAAACATTTCCCAAAATTATATTTTATCTTGTTCCATCCTTTTGGAAATTTTGTGGTTCCTTTTGAGTTTGACACCTCTTATCTAGATCAAACCCCTCATTCTATGATGAAGAAATTGAAGCCCAAAAAAGTTAAGTGATTCCCACAAGGTCATATAACTAGAAAATGCAGTTTGAGCCTAAGGTTTGTTGCTTTTTTTACTCTAATTACAATACTTTTCTATTATATACATTTTTAATTAAATTTTATTTTTATTGTCATGCAAAACACACTTCCCTATTGGTCAATGTTGTGAGAGTAAACTCATACATAACCCAACCCCCAAAATAAAACCCTAAATACACTAATGTGAAAGATGATCCCACAGTTCTTTCTTTGGAGGTAGATGGCATTCCCTGTCATAAGTCTTTCAGGATTATCCCACATCATTGCATTGCTGAGAGTAGCCAAGTTTTCACAGATAATCATGGTCCAATATTGCTGTTACTATATTATATATATGAATATTTTAAAATACATTTTATTGATATTTTCTCTTTCATATATCACCATAGTATCCCATACTGTTATTCTAGTACTAATAGCCCTTCCATCATTACAAATTCTTTACATAATAGATGAAATTTATAACCCTTATTTAACAGTTAAAGCCGTAGGCCATCAATGATACTGAAGTTATGAATATACTGACTATGACGATCTTACATTTGATTCTTAAATAATCCCAACTCAAGACCTCACCCCAGAACAACTTTGATTATTAGAAGTTGATAATCGAGTAGTTTTACCTATGGAACTACCAATCCATATGCTAATCTCCTCAGAAGATGTCTTACACACATGAGCAGTCCCATCCTTAGGCCTAAAAGCTGATGCTATCCCAAGACAACTAAATCAAGTCACCCTAACATCATCTCAACCAGGTATATTTTATGGACAATGTTCAGAGATCTGTGGATCAGATCATAGCTTTATTGCCTATTGTTCTAGAAATAACTTCACTTAAATATTTCAAAAAATGATCCTCCATAATGCAATCATTTTTGAGCTGTTAACCATATACTTTAAAGTATAAACAAGACTTAACATCTCCTCAAAATAATATGCCACAATTAGATGCTTCAACATGATTAATAACCATTATACTTATAATTATTTCACTCTTTTACATTTACCAATTTAAAATAATAAACCAAACAATAATCCAAATCACCCCCTCTACAGAACAAAAAAAACTATAAAAACCACTCTACCATGTGGAAAAAAACGAATCAAAATTTATTTGCCCCATTCATCACACCAACAATTATAGGTATTACAATACTACCAATTATTATTTTATTCCCATATATTATTTTATCCTCCCCTAAATGATGATTACCCAATTGAATTCAAATTTTACAAATTTGACTAATTCACCTAATCAATAAACAAATAATGACAATACATAATAAACAAGGCCAAACTTGAACCCTTATACTAATATCCTTAATTTTATTTATTGCTTCCACTAATTTGTTAGGACTTTTACC
Source organism: Gracilinanus agilis (assembly GCF_016433145.1). Taxonomy (NCBI): domain Eukaryota; kingdom Metazoa; phylum Chordata; class Mammalia; order Didelphimorphia; family Didelphidae; genus Gracilinanus; species Gracilinanus agilis. Next base: position 543,345,340 of record NC_058131.1, on the reverse strand, counting down.
ATATTCATTTATGCCTACCACACAATTATCAATAAATATTGGCAAAGCCGTTCCACTATGAACAGGAACAGTGATTATAGGCTTCTGAAATAAACCCAAATTATCATTAGCCCACTTTTTACCACAAGGCACCCCTACTCCATTAATCCCAATACATCCCTCTCTTTCCCTCTCCCTCTCCTAGAGACCCATCCCATATGACAAATAATATTTTTTTGAGAGGGAAAAGAAAAGTCAGTACAATTGATCAATACTTTGAAAAAGTCCCAGAACATGTGTATTCCGTAACACCTGTGTACCTCTGGCCTCCATAAAGGAGTAGGTTGGGTGTGTCTTCTTCATTTAAGTCCCACTTGATCTTTAGGATTTTGTTATATTTACTTTTGAATTTTTGATGTGTCATTCTTTTTACTTACATTGTAGCTACTGTATGTAATTTTTTTGTTCGTGCTTACTTTGTGCTCTGCATTAGTTCATATAAATCTTTCCATGATTCTCTGTATTCATCACATATATAATTTTTTATAGAATAGCAATATTGTGGTGCTATAGTTTTAATGATTTCACTTCTTAAGAAGTGAATGGTCTCATTTCATGCCCTCATAGAATCTCATCTCATCTCATCCTTTTTACATGCTCTAGGATTTAGAAAATATGAGTCATACATAGGAAGATGAGGAAACTGAGGGCCAGAGAGCTGATAAATAACTTCAACAATGAACAGTGGCAGAACCCAATTTTTTGAGTTAGTCTCTTTCTACTGAAATAGAGAGGACCTAATAGATTAGTCTGAGTTTAACAGAAATTAGGTAGTAAACCTAAAAATGTGGTCCTTATATCACATGCAACTTAAGTTATATTTTGGTACATTTTTTGTAGGGATCAGAGGTTATAATTTGCCACCATACTCGAATGAGATTACCTATATACTCTACATTGTATGATTATGCCATGCAAATCATTTTACCTTTGAGGGCCCAAAGTGTCTCTCTGTGACCAAATTTTTCAAATGAATTGCTTAAAGATCCACAGTAGCAGAAAGAGTTTCCTTACTGGAAGTTACCTATACTAGTGAAAGCATAGGTTGAGACCAAAAAAAAATTTCAATGAAACATTTTATGAATAAAACCTATACATTTGTGGTTAGAAAAACAGTAAGTTGGGGACAGCTGGGTAGCTCAGTGGATTGAGAGCCAGACCTAGAGATGGGAGATCCTAGGTTCAAATTTGACCTCAGACACTTCCCAGCTATGTGACCCTGGGCAAGTCACTTGACCCCCATTGCCTACCCTTACCACTTTTCTGCCTTGGAGCAAATACACAGTATTGACTCCAAGACAGAAGGTAAGGATTAAAAAAAAAAAAGGAAAAAGGAAAACAGTAAGTTACAAGTCTCCACCATTTACCTCTGTGAGTCAAATTTAATTGGTAAAAAAAAAAACAACCAACTTTTTAAATATGCTTTTTCTTTATAAATAAGGGGGAGGAAGGAAATAAGCATTTATATGGCACTGCATGCCAAGCACCATACTAAACACTTTTATAAATGTTATTTCATTTAATTCTTACAACAACCAGGCAGTGATTAAGTAACATTCCTTGGGGCCCAGAGCTAGTAAGTATCCAAGGCTAGATTTGAAATCAGGTCTTCCTGACTCTCAACCAAGTACTTTATCCTCTTTGCCACCTGCCCAAATAAGAGGAGGAAGGCAAAAACAAAGGATGTGACAAGGGAACATGGCAAAGGACTATCAGTGATGAACTTAAGACATTTCATTTTGTCAAAAGCTGTATTTGCATTGGGACATTTGACATCATAAAAACTAAATGACTAAAGGAATGACCTTCAATGGAAAATTATGACTCACCAGAAAAACCTGGAGAGGATTCTCAGATGGAACCTGTCATAAGTCCTGAGTTCTATTTTATCTGTGTTTTACACAATATTGAGTAAATGGTGAGTGTTCAGTACATCAGTGTTATAATATTCAAATCTACAGTCCTATTGGAAGAGAAATGTAATGTAAGAGTTTGCACAGCTTCAGCATTATTTCAGGATTAGATTATCTCCTAATTATACAGGAATATTTGAGCAAAATGGCTGTAAAGTCAGGATTCTCTGCAGCTCCTTCTCAATTTAATCAGTCAATGAACAGGATCCCTACAAGGAGTTGAGGATACCAACACAAAAGCAAGCTAGTCTCTGCCCTTATGGAGTTTGCATTCTACAAATTCACATTTAATACTAAAAGATATATATGAAATAAACACAAAATAGGGGAGGAGAGTACTAACAAGTGGGAACCAAGATGATTCTCCTGAAGGAGAGAGCATTTGACCCAAGACTTAAAGGGAGCCAGGGGTTCCGAGTAGCAGAAATAAGGAAGGAAGGCATTCTAGGCATGAGGAATAGCCTAGGCAAACACAGAGGTGGGAGAGATGGAATGTTCCATAGAGAAAAATAAAGTCAAAATGGGCCAGGCTTGGGGGAAGGCTCACATGTGTGGTTAGGAAGGGTAATTAGTGGCACAGACAGGATCTGTAGCAGGCCTAGTGAGTGGGATTTCTTTTTGGAAAGCTGTGCTTTCCTGTCCTGCCATATGGTCTTAAGAACACCAAGATAGAGGGCAACTAGGTGGCTCAGTGGAATGAAAGCCATGCCAAGAGTTGAGGGGGAAAGAGTATCCTGGGTTCAAATATGAATTCAGAAACTACCTAGCTATGCGAACTTAGGCAAGGCGAGTCATTTAACCCCCTTTACCTAGCCTTTGTCTCTCTTCTACCTTGGAACCAACACCTACTATCAATTCTAAGAAGGTAAGAGTTTTTTAAAAAGAATACCAGAGATATTTAAACATGGAGAAACCCAGACACATCAAAAAAAGAGGCATCTCCAGCCTGGTTTTAATTGAAGTTAGACCCCCTTAAGATGTCAGAATTTTCTAGAGTTAAAGGATGTGTTGATTCAGATCTAGAAACCCCAAGTTAGTAATGTGACACAATTTTAGAACACATTTATAATATTAAATGCCACAAAGTCCACCTCAGATAATGGCAAAGGCACCATATTTGAAGTTAAGAGAAAACTGAGTTTGAATCCCAACTTTAGTGTTCACTAGTTATATCATTATAGAGAAATACTCTAATCTCTCTAAGTCTCAGATTCCTCACTCCATAAAATAGGGCTGTTACTATATTACCTACATAGTGGGACAGATAGGTGGCACAGTGGATAGAGTATGGAGTCAGAGAGACTCATCCTCCTGAGTTCAAATTTGTTTTCAGACATTTACTCATTGTGTGACTATGAGTAAGTCACTTAAATCTTTTTTTTTGCCTCAGTTCCTCATCTTAAAATGAACTGGAGAAGGAAATAGTCCAATATCTGTCAAGAAAACCCCAAATGGAGTCACAAAGAGATGGACATGACAGAAACAACTGAACAACAATAGTATATACCATAGAATGATTGTTAAGAACAAATGAGATAATGTATGTAAAATGCAGTATAAGTCATTTTAACCCAGCTTCTTTCCTCCCATGTTGCCTTGAAAGGATGAATTCAGATGTGGCTACCAATGAGATAGTTAATAGGGATTTTTCTATCCAAGTCACACTTCAGGACAGCTCCTAAGAGGAGAAAAGATACCCTAAGTATAACATTTCCACCAATCATATGACCTATAATAAATTATTGCTAACTTCTAAGGTTTTTTCTTCTTAGGCTCTGGCAGAGCTGAATGGAGAGGAGAATATTGGAAAGGAATAATATTGGAGAGGTGAGATACAGGAGATCTGGTCTCCCCTCTTCACACAAAAAGGAGAACCTATTATTAAATAAACTCTTGACTTACCTTGGGAGCCATGTTATTTAATCTATATCATAGAATATTTCCACAATTTGTTCTAATAGCTTTTGCTATGTTTCTTCTTTTATGGCATCAGCAGGGTAAACATAGCCCCTGGAGCAACAGAGAAAATAAAAGGCTCTTTCCATGCTTCATGATGCATTCAGGTTTATGCCATGTCCTAGTTGTGCTACTGCAAAACAAAAGCTTTTATAGCTACTAAAAATCAGTGTGCAGAAAAATCAGCTCAGAGGGGAAAGGATGAGAACATATGGAGTCAAATGCATTCAGAAGTAATTTCTTGAGTTGAGTTCCCTCTGGCTCTGCCCCCTTTCTATCCTGGGCCTCTTGCCCAAATAGATTTGGAAAACATGAAGATGGAGGTTTGCTGCTAGCAGGGCAAGTCTGATCTATTTTAGGAGATGATCTTCTCTCCGTTCTTCTTAAATCTGTAGAGGACTTTACTTTTTGGCATACTACTACCTGGTAATCAAGCTTATTATATGCTTGAATCTTGACTCTGCCATTTCCTTATTAGAAGTATAGATTTATAAATGAAAAGACCTAAAGAGGTTGTCTAGTCCACATTCTCTCATTTTATAGACGAGGAAACCGAGGCTTCAGAGAGGTAAAGTGATTTGAGTAAGCAGCAAAAGTAGAATCTGAGCTCATGTCCTTTGACTCCCAATCCAGTGATCTTTGCACTGCCTCCTACCCCTATGCAAGTGATTAAACTCTCTAGACTACAGTTTCCTCATCTATAAAATAACAGATGACTTTTACAATCCTTCTCATCATTTTATTCAAGGTCTTATGATCCTTTTCTGGTTATTTATTTATTTAATGAATTAATTTAGAATATTTTTCCATGGTTACATGATCCTTATTCTCTCCTTCCCTTCCTCCCTCCCCCCTCCCATAGCCAACGAGCAATTCAACTGGGTTTTACACGTACCTATAATCCTTTTCTTAAATAATAATGACATAATAATGATAATGGTAATATTATGATGATGTAATATGGTGCTGGAATGTCTAATGTGCTGTTATGCAGGGTTGGAAGAATCTGTGCAGAGGTAAATGATGTTGTCTGATCTCATTCTATCCACCTATTCCCTAAGCTGTGGAATTCCCAAAAGGCATGTGATTGTGCTGCTTTTACAGTGGTTAACCACATGCTATGATGCAGCATACATGATGTCAGGGCAGTGACTATAACAGCCCTACTTTTCCAGCTGCTGCACAATGAGGGCGAGGATACTCAGTGACTGGGGATTATGTGAGAGTAGATCAGTGGGAGAATTTTTCCCTTCTTCACTCAAGAAGATTTATTTCTAGGTCCTCTCTCACTGTAAAGAGAAAAACTCAGATGAGTAATTTCATTCTTCTCTTTTAGCTCCATACCACAGAAACATGACTAAGATAGAACAGCCAGGGCCTTCCTTTCCCCTAGGTGCCAACATGGCCCTTCCCCTCCTTGGTAGAAGTGGAAGTATCTGAGAAAAGGAAAGGACAGCCTACAGGTTCCAGGGAAGTCAGTCTCAGGAAAAGGAGCAGATGGAAAGGATCTTCCAAAGAGAAGTGCTCCTCCGGGCCATGTTTAGTCCCAGGCAGAGGGGTAGGTAAGGGCAAAATCATTTTTATTACTTTCTTTTCTTGAAGAGGGAGTACTGGATCCATAATCTTTTGGGGAAAGAGCATGGTCTTCTATACCTTATTCTCCAATGGGAGAGAAGATATTTCAATGCCCTTACAAAACATTTCTCTCAGGAAGAAGAGAAATCTGGGCTCTAGAATTCTAGATCAGGTTCACTGGACTATGATTCACCCTTGGGGGAGAGAGCTTTTCAGAGCCCCAGGTCTTCTGAGGACAGGCACCAGGATGCTCCTAGGAACAGAAAATGCTTCTCTAGACATGGCTATCTTTGCAAAGAAAAGGCCTGTGGGGGCTTCTGAGGACATCTGTTCCAGGGAAAGAGGCAGCTAAATGACTCAGTGGATAGAACACTGGGCTTGAAATTAGGAAGATGTAAATTCAAATCCTGACTCAGACACTTATTAGCTGTGGAACTCTGGGCAAGTCACATTAATATTTTTCTGCCTTAATTTCTGCATTTGTAAATTGAGAAGGTTAGACTTAATAGTTTCTAAGATCCCTTCTAGCTCCGAATCAGTGTTCCTAATAGAGGGAACTTCAAGGCTGTAGGCTCTGATCTGGGAATAGGCAATATGCTTCTTTGAACCCTGTTCATTTGGAGAGAGCATAATACAGTGATGGTGAACCTTTTAGAGACAAATTGCCCAAACTGCAAACCCTCACACCGCATGTGAGCCCTGCACCTTACCCCAGACAGGGGAGGGAGGAAGCACTCCCACTGGACTACCGGGCAGAGGGGAGAGCAATATGAGAAATATCCGCAGGCATGTATGGAGAGGTGGAAGGGAGCAGCCCCCTATGGCACACATGCCATAGGTTCACCAACATGGGCATAATGCAACTTCTGAACAGCCTCAAAACAAGTTGGGAACTATGATTCCCACTTTTCCTCCTCCATTAAATTTGCTTCAGAAGCCAGCATTCCTGACTAAGCCTCTGCCATTGGTGCTAGGAGAAAACTTAGATACATATGAAAGCAAGCATATGTCTCTGGGATTATTTTAGTCTTGTATATAAATTCACAAATGGCTTCTTCTCTCAATATACTCAAGGAAAAAAAAAAAGGTCTTTGAGTTCGTGTCCCTTGTTGGTATGACTAAGAAGCCTGACCAAAATTTATTCAGAAAGCCATTTTTTTTTATTAATATTCATTTTTAACATGGTTACATGATTCATGCTCCTCCTTTCCCCTTCAACCCCCCCCCC